>NC_047117.1:25508599-25808599 GCF_902500255.1 Thalassophryne amazonica
AATCTCCATTTTCAACTGCATTTTTCTCCATTTAAAGAGAAGAACACTTACTGGGTTTTGCATCTGAACTCTTCATATATATATATATATATATATATATATATATATATATATATATATATATATATATATATATATATATATATATATATATATATATATATATATATATATATATATACGAGGTCTCTTAGATAATAAACCGACCCTTTTATTTTTTTTTTTAACTATATGGATTTGAATGACATGCGATTACACCAATCATGCTTGAACCCTCGTGCGCATGCGTGAGTTTTTTCACGCGTGTCGGTGACGTCATTTCCCTGTGGGCAGGCCTTGAGTGAGATGTGGTCCCGCCCTCTCGGCTGAATTCCTTTGTTTCACACGCTGCTCGAGACTGCGCGCGTTGCTTTATCAAAATTTTTTCTGGACCTGTGAGGAATATCCGAGTGGACACTATTCGAGAAATTAAAATGGTTTTCTGTGAAAAGTTTAACGGCTGATGAGAGATTATGGGGTGTTTCTGTCGGTGTAAGGACTTCCCACGGAGCGGGACGTCCTGCAGCGCTTCCAGGCTTTGTCGTCGGCCTGTTTCGAGCTTAAAACATCCTAATTTAAGGCTTAATTCACCCAGGACATCGTGAGAGAACAGAGAAGATTCAGAAGAGGCCGGCATGAGGAATTTATGCGGACATTCCACTGTTTAAGGACATTTTTTTAATGAAAGACGTACGCGCAAATTCGCCGAGTCGTTTCCGTGACGACTCGGCAAATCTGTGTGCGCCGCGACAGGAAAAACACCTCCGTGTTGAAAACCATTTGTAGAATTCAGGCGGCTTTTAATGGCTTTCAACAAGTGAGTAACTGAGAAATTGTTTAACAGCTTGGGCATGTTCCAACTTGCCCGTTAAGATTTCCAACGGAGGTTTTTTTCCTGCCGCGACCCCCCGCGGTCGGGTCCAGCCCGACATGCGACTCTGCCCGCACGTTCTTTCATTACAAAATGACCGTTAACAATGGAATGTCCGAATAAACTCCTCATGCCGACTTCTTCTGAAAGTTCTCTGTTCTCTGACGACTTACTGCGTCAACAGAGCCTGAAATATGGAAGTTTTCAACTTGAAACGGCGAGACGCTGCCGCCTCGAAGCGCAGATCGCCGTCAGGCGCCGTGGACCGTCCTTAAAGCGACACTACCAGACCAAAATCTCTCATCAGCCGTTAAAATTTTTTACCGAAAACCAGCTGAATTTATTGAATGGTGTCCACTCAGTTGTGCCTTACAGTTTTGAAAAATTTTTATCAAACAAAGCAACAGTCTCTAAGCCATTCCTAAACAATGAAAAAAATCGACGAGCGGGTGGACGACTCCTCACTCAAAGACTGCCCACAGGCGAATGACATAACCGACAGGCGTGAAAAAACTCTCGCATGCCCAAGAGGGTTCAAGCATGTCTGATGTAATCACACGTGATTCAAATCCATATGGTTTTGGACAAAAAAATAATAAGGTCGGATACTTTTCTAACAGACCTCGTATATATATATATATATATATTTAGAAAAGTATCTGACCTTTTTATTTTTTCAAAAACCTGATGGAACTGGGCGACAGCCAGGTGGAAACCATTCGGATTATTCAGACGGCTTTCGGTGACGATCCTCTGGGCATCACACAGATTAAGGAGCAGTACAACCGGTTTAAAGACGTCCGTACAACGGTGGAGAGCGAGCCGTGATCTGGTCGGCCATCAACATGCTGAAATGACCAGATCATTTCCCACATCACCACAGCGTTCATTTTGGAAAAGATCCGGTCATTTCAGCATATTGATGGCCGCCCTGGAGCGTGGCGCGCTCTCCACCGTTGTGCGGACGTCTTTAAACCGGTTGTACCGCTCCTTAAACTGTGTGATGCCCATAGCATCGTCACCGAAAGCCGTCTGAATAATCCGAATGGTTTCCACCTGGCTGTCTCCCAGTTTCTGGCAAAATTTGATGCAGTCGCGCTGCTCCAGTCGTTCCGCCATTTCCTTGCAAAGAAAAAACAACGAGAGACTACACCCATCCTCACACAAAGGTTGCTTACAAGCAAATGACGCAACCGACAGGCATGAAAAAAATCACGCATGCGCACGAAGGTTCAAGGTTGGCTCATGCAAGCACACATGATTCAAATCCATCAGGTTTTTGAAAAAAATAAAAAGGTCGGATACTTTTCTAACAGACCTCGTGTATATATATATATATAAACAGCTTTTCCTTAATGTTACATTAACTTAAACCTGAACTGCATTCTTCCATGCTAGGTTTGGACAGTTGGACATTTCCATCATCTATAGTTGACGAATGACTGGCCTCACAATGTGGAGCCAACCATCATGATGCCATGCCCCCGCCCTGCCAAATACACACTAAATTCATTGTCGTTGCTGTGACACAATATATATAATTGTTTGTTGGTAGGGGATATGTGTTTTAAGGAGCTTCAACTAAAGAGTGCACAAATGTGGGATGGTGGCGTGTCTTTATTTCTACGTGCAATGGCTGAGGTGTATAGTGACTGCATTGTGCCATGTGCACTCTGAAAGAAGAGGTCACTACAACAGTGCTACCTATGTCCTGCTTGGAGATATTATCCTGCTTGTTGTGCAACTCTACTCCTAATTTTCATGACACATACAGAAAAAATTAATCTGAGGTATCAAGAAGAGTTCGCCTGCCTGGATGGAGATGCAGCCAACTCGAACCGTGCACGGGCTGAAACAAGGCACACTCTCTGGCTGAAAATGCTGGGCAGCATCACTCAGAGCAACTGGGTGACCTTGGCAATATGCAACTTCATGTAAAGTTGTCTTGCCCATCACAGAAAAACATTTAAATAGTAAATAGACTGCATTTATATAGCGTTTTCCATCTGCAGCAGACGCTCAAAGTGCTTTACACATTATTACCTCACATTCACCCCGATGTCAGGCTGCCGCCATGCAAGGCGCCCACTACACACTGGGACCCTTAGTGATTTTCTGGTCAAGCTGTGATTTGAACTGAGGATCCTCTGGTCTCAAGCCCAATGCTTTAACCACTAGACCATCACCTGTCCAAATTCATGCATATCCTTGATTCACATACAAGTATATTCACATATATATAATCTTAATTTTTGCCTTTCATACTTCACTCTGTTGTCCGTGCTGTCGCCTCTTTAAACAAATTCTGACTTCGCACCATGTAGCAATGCATCACAAATAAATAAGCCGAGCTAAACAGAGGCTCCTCGACGTGCTGTTTTTTGCTGATTTCACCCAAAATATATTTTATTCAGATAACTCTAAATCACAAGAAACTCTCAGTAGGCTTTACGATCTGGGCATCACAGCCCCCTGTGGAGATGCTCGTATTACACAAGTTTCAACATAAAAAGTGGAAAAAAATGACAGTACCAAGGCAGGGATCCCTTTTTACACCACTTTCTTATTCGGAGTTGTCAAGTCGTGACTGTTTGTCAGAGTAGTGTGACATCAGTAGTCACCGTGTAAAGTGATACAGCCGGAAATGGGATTTCTGTGAAGCACTTAAGTCATGCTATTTTACATGTTTTATTGCTGTTTTGATTAGAGTTAAAGTTACAGTAAGAGCTACAATAGTTTTAGCCACATTCAAAAATGTCGGACAACTTTTTCTGCCTGTGTGTAAAAACTGGAGATCATGGAAGGATACCTTCATCATCACTATTGTGCTGTCACGGCTTTGGACAGAGATGCAATTGCTCTTTTTTCCACTCTCATTTCAAAAATACTATAATGAGCATATGTGCCTTTTAGATGCTAATTTAATTGTAGATGGAACAGGAGTTTACTTTCTGGACTGCTTTGATGATAGAACAGCCATTTAGTCACTTTGAGAAGTGGCCTGAAGGATACAGAACCAGCCTTGACCAGAGGATTGTAGGTTCAATCCCCAGACTAGATGGACAAAAACACAAACATGCGTGAATGCAAAACATCATTGTCACGCATTTTGAGTCTCTGGCTTGTCATGGCACCATCGAAATATTGTGCATTTACCATTTAGCCACTTGCCTAGTCTTGAGCAGAAAGATTTTCTTGAGGGTTTAAATACACCTGTATGCAGCGGTATTGTTTTGGCCCCTTTTTGTCATGGAGAAGACACTGTTCTGTGAGTTGCTGTGTGGCCGGGGTGGCGAGCAACAGGATCTATAGTTCTAATGCCATCCACAGATAAAAAAAAAAATGAATCAGAGATATCAAAAAGAGTTTCCCTCTCTGGAGTTATGTGGACATGCAAGACAGATTCTGAAAACTTGGCTTTTCCTCACAACTGCCAAATAGTGGAGGAAGACTCAGCTACTTCAAACACTGGCAGGAGATAGCTGCTTTCAAATAAGCAATTGTAAATAAATAGTAATCTATTATATAATTTCAAGATTTTAAAATGTGCAAAGTGTCCAAATGACATAATTACATAAAGGCACATCCAAAGGTATAAAGACCCCCCCCCCACACACAGAGTCACTGCCCCCAACAATTTCATTGTCCATCGTGATCTTTTCCTGCAGACATATCGATGTTCTAACAAAGTTGACACAACCCACTCTGAATAGACGGTAAGAGTGAGTGATTGTGTGACTGTTTGGTGGCTGGCTCTGTGAAGGACTGGTGGCCTATCCAACCTGACTACCTAAAACATATTCCTCCACGTGTCGATATGTAACGCAAAGGGGATACGTAATGCCCCTTTCACACCAGGCCAACATAGAGTTGTGTAATGTGGCGAACCAACTATGCGGAGCTTATGCAGCCCTACGTGGCAATTCGCTGAGGGACACAAAGGGGTCAGCGAAATAGATGCAAAAAATTAAACATGCTTACTTTTTAGCAGAGTGTTGCAAAGACTTGCATAGAGCACAGTGCTTTATGCAGGTCTATGCAACACTGTGCTACTGTATGCAAGTCGACGCAACACTGAGCTACTGTACAACATGCCTCCACAATTGTACGCTACGCTATGCCCGGCACTGAACAACCTTCAAAACGTGCCGAGCTGGGAATAAGAATGTGTTGACCCAACTATAGTCAAAGACCAAGGTCAAAATTTGGACCTAATGCTTAGGTGGTACAGGGTATTCAGAATGGGTACACCAACGAACTGGTTCAAAAGACACCTGTGGTTACTATTAAACACGAATATGAATTCATAGATCACATTTCTATTGGTCTATTGGAAACTGGACCTTGGGTCTTATACATTATGAATAAATCCGATAATCAGAGTTTGGATCAATGGGTTCATCACAATGGAAGGGCTGTGTGATAAATTGGTGTCATTTGGGACATAACTGATCAAATCTCAAGGCCACACAAAAGCATATATTGTGCTATCACTGAAGGTGCATACCCCTTCTCTTCATTGGTTGAATGTACAGTCACTGCTACAGCAATAACTTTCAGCAACTCATGACTAAGAACACATGTCCACAGCGCAAGACGAGCGCTGTCTCAGCTTCTTCTCTAAACACTGTCATCTTCCATTAAATATAATTATTTGAAGATAATTCTTTGACTTGAATATGCAGCTCATGTGCACCGTATTAGTTTACACACTGTGATATAGATTAAAGGCTGGATTGTGGATGTTCCGCGCAGAATGAAGAGTCAATACACGCCGCACTTTTTCCTCTCAGGAGACACTTAAGTAATTACGCTACATTTGAAAATCATTTTGCATGCTTGGTGGCCATGTCTCTTTCAAAATGTGAGAATAGGTGAGCCAATATAAGTTTAAATTTAAATATCGTAGATATGATGGATTAGGGCTTCCCATGGGGCGTGCACTCGGAGTTTGATCAAACAGCACTGTGGCTCTACACGGACTTTTCCCCAAAAGAACCCGTATGTTAAGGCTGACTTCAAAGCCTAGCAGCCAATCCTGCAGCTTTATCCAAGATACCGGTTTGAATCCCTGGCTGCGTTTCTTCCCATGGCCCTCATCCATTCACTTTCAATCCACTCCTGAAGAAAGTGGCATCTGTCTGCTGTAGTTCGCCGAATCTCATGGGGTCTCCAGATCTGAGGGAAAAAGGAAAAAGAAAAAAGGCGGCCACCACACTGCTTTTCACTTTTTTCTACCCCTCTGCATTGCACTAGCATGTCATAATTACAATGAAAAAGAATATTCTGCCCATATTAATGGGGTGCCATGTTTCTCTTCAACCCCTCCGAAGACCGTGTTCCTCGCCCGCTCCTCGTCCTCTGATATGCGCTACACTGATCAGTGTAATAGGATTCTCTGCACATTTGCCTTTCTCTTTCTACTCAGTGTCCGTGTCTCGAGAGAACATTCTCAGCCGGTCCTACCTGCCGCTGAGGTGTGGCCGGCGCGCCCCACGAGAGGCGTGCATAGTCAACCCAGCTCTAATTGAAATAGGAAATCTGCCAGTGCTCTCATCGGGAATTTTTATTTACCTCAGCCCTGCTCTGCCATATCTACTTTTCAAAGACTGCGTTATAATTAACTCCTCAAACAGAATTCCCCTCTTTCCGTTTGCATCCATCATTCCATATGTCCTTTTTTGCAGTGGAAAGAGGAAATGGCTGCTGTGTTTTGAAGTGGCTTTTGTTTCATGGTTTGTTTTTGTAGAGGGAAATTGAATTTTACTTCAAGGTCAGCGACACTAATGACAGAGTGGGAAGGTGTTGATCTGGTGCAGGACCAGTTTGTCTAGCAGCATCCCACTGCATCGATCTGCAAGAGAGTCTGTAGTCTTGCATCGATTGTCACACTGTGGTGGAAATCACTTGTGCAGCATAGCTGATTATTTGGAACTGCCTGATCTCTCAGGGAAAACAAGACTTACAATAAATTGATTTTCTTTTTAATTTTGAAAGAAATTTTAGGACTGTTTACAAGTTATACCATCAATCGCCCACTGCTGATGACTCCCAGTGCAGACCAGTCTTTTTAAACCCAGGTCAGTCATTGTATAGTCATATGTATAGCTCTTTGGGATCTCGTAAAACTTTGATTGATCAACTGCTTCTAATTATCCTCTTGCCTATTTTAAGTTGGTTCCTTGGCTGTGGAAAAGCCTAGGCGTGCACCCTGTAAAATGCAAGGAGTGACTTCATAAATGGAAAATTAATAAATGATAACTCAAAACCAGTGAATGGGATCACCTTGTATTGCTCCACGTTAGTAGCATATAATGAGGGAAACCTGCTTACAGTCTGGTGAATCCTGATGGACCAGATCAATAAAAAAGAACAGTTCATTTTGTTTATGTAATAGCTCATAAATCTGGCTGCTACCTGCTGCACAGACAGGTGACAGAAAAGTAGGAGCAGGTGTACTTGATTGTGACATGTACACCATTTCCACACAGAAAGGTACTAAATCAGAGAAGCAAATCAGAGTTTTCTGATTATTTCACAGCAGTTATGTTTAAATCTCAAATGGCATGGTCATACATCCACACAACCCTGCAGAAAGGATTTTGTGTGAAATTAATCACAAAAGATAAACAAGACAAGGAGATATTGGATCAAGGAATGGAGTGAATGGGTCAAGTGAGAAAGAGAACCGTATTAAATCAGAGAAGTAAACAGTTGTTTTCTGATTATTCAACACTGATTACATTCTAAACCTCAAATAACCTGGTCACAAGTCAACACAACCCTGCAGAAAGGATTATGCATCGTATGTGTGGTTTTAAAGTAACATGTAGCTTGATGTGACCTTGTTTGTGGGTTTCTTTCATTTCTGAAGCCTTGGTCTGGTGGGCATCAAGGCCACCACTGGTTACCCAAGGCCATCAAATATGGCTATTGGGTATTGCGAAGGCTTTTCGTCTGTCCGTCTGTCTGTGCTCAGCATAAGTCCAGTCCAGCCAGACTCTTGAAATTCACAGGGAACATTCTTAGGACACAGACCTTGGACAAGTTCAAAGATGGCTAACCTTGATGTATTTTAAGAAGTTAAAAAAATCACATTCTGTTCTGGTCTCTTCAAAACCACTTCATTTTGTGTGTTTATATACATGTTTCTCACATATTATGTAAATCTAGGGAGACACAAATACTTCTAAATCTGAAAACACAGTTTTTGCAATCTAATAACACCTCTGAAATTATTTAAAAGACATTTCACTGAGGTTAGCATGGTGACGTCACTTACTGGTGTAGCTACGTGCTAACAGCTTCGATTCTGGTATATTATGTAAAAGCTAGTGAGAAGTAAACACTTCTGAACTGAAAATGCTGTTTTTGTAACCTGATAACACCTCTGTGAGTCATTTACGAGACATTTTGCTGACATTAGCTTGCATGCTAACTTTTGCTAACTCAAACCTAACTTCCTATGGTGTTAAATTTGTCTCATTAATAATTACAAATACACAGAGGTTGATCTACAAATATACCTTGATTTGCACATGAACAAATGATGATTTGATTTGAACTTGTATAAATTGTACGTAAGACAACAGGATCTTAATAATTAATTAAACAACTGCAAATTCTAAAGACCACCATGCTCATACGGCCGAGGGTATTTTAGCATTGCGTTATATTTTTAGCTTATAGTTATGCATATTAGGCTCAGAAGATTTCCCCTAGGTCTTCATTGGATTGGGTAGAAATGTCTACTATGGTCTAAAAACAAGGATAAATATGATCTAGATGGTGATCTACCAATGAATGCAACACATAAAAGTTCACACCCTCTTCCTCATATTATGGCTGATGCTTAAAATAGCAGTTGAAAGTATATTTAGAGAAGCACAAAGTGAGCACAACACGCATGCCTACAGAGGCATAAAAATCCAGCCACTAGCGGCGTTGCTTATATGCAGCACGGCGAGTTATGTTGAGGTGCCCTGCAGTGTGAGTAAATGTGTGTCACTTCCCCCACAAATGGAAACATTTAGACACTGAAGTGTGTCCTGAGGTGAGAGCTCTAGAAGCTCTTGCTCATAAAGTAGCAGGGAGACGGCCTGTGGAGGAAATGAGCTCGGCAGACTGGAGGTAGAGGAGCGTGACACATGCACGGAGGACCTCACACACAGACAGGTGAACCACACGGCAGTGACTGCTGTGCTTGTGCTTTTCAGTACATCTATCACTCTCTTTGTTTACCACTGGTTTTGATGCTTAGTGTGTTTGGCGTAAGGGTTACTTAGGGAGACTAAAGGTCCGTTTCCACCACCGGAACTCGGAACTACTTCTCAGATGTTGTGAATGTTTGCAGGAAAGGCCCCGTAATTGGCTTTCTCAGTCAATGTGGCTCCAGTGCGGTAAAGACCCGCCAGGATCACACAGCCAGTACGCAGTGATGTCATAATTCAGCAACAGTTTTGGACGCAACATACGAGGGTCGGCTGAACGGTTCTGCCTCCAGTGTGATTAATTCAATAACAACCAAGATACTGCAGTGAAACTGGTATGAGAATAATCCTTTACTTATTAACTATCGCTACACCAAACAGTTTCCTAAAAAAAAAAAAAAATGGCAACGTACATGGATGTGTATTTGAAATAACGCGCTGTTAACAAATTCCTCACAGTGGCGGGATGTGCACCTATGGACATTCATCGATGATTGAGTGCTGTCTATGGCCATGCTTATTTAGATGTCAGTACAGCAGTGTTGCCAAAGTTACTTTCAAAAGTTACTTTTTTAGTTTCTTTATACAGTTACTTCATTAGCAGCTTTATGCATTTACTTTAGTAACTAATAAGGTAACTAGTAATCTAACTTGGTTACTCTTAAGACTGAAAAATCAGCAAAGTAACTAATCAGTAAAGTAAGTAATAGTTACTTTGCTGAGTACTCAATCTTAAAAATAAGTTAGATTACCAGTTACTTTATTAGTTACATTCAGTAGCTGTCGACAGGTTGTCCGCAGCTACTAATGCAGTAACTGTATAAAGTAACTCTAAAATGTAACTGTATAAAGTAACTTTTCAAACTTACCGTGGCAACACTGGGGTCTGTATGACCAGGCCTGTAGCGGCTGCCCCATAACAGCCACAGATGCACAGCATCAAGTGCAGGTGTGATGACACAGTCCTCAGAGAATTTTTGCAACACACCAACACTGTCAACTCTGACTGATAAGTGGACACTTTGCAAAAGCTGCATGCATGCTTGAAGAAGCAGGTTTGTCCTGGAAAAAAAAATGCATTCTCCAGCATGACTACAGGCACGGTACTGACATGGTTGTAACATTGTAACAGCTCAAAATCTTACCACACCTGCTCTGCAGTCCAGATCTTGTGGCCTCTGCCTTGTTCCTTTTTCCCCAAGCGGAGAGAACACCATTACACTAATGCCGCAGAGTTGCAAGCAGCTGTGCATCAATGCTGCTGAGAGAAGACGCCCTATTTCTTGACCTGATGGGAACCAAAAACATGTCCGGTGTTGGTGTAAGTGTGTGGAACAGGAAGGTGACTATGTGGAAAAGTAATGGCACTGCCTGATAGAGAACATTCCAGGCTTCAAGCAGATTTGTGATTCATGCAAATATCTGGCCTGTTATTGAAATAATCAAATAGGAAGCAGAATTTTTCAGCTGACCCCCAAAATAAAGCCAACAAGACCTGTAACTCCTCATTGATCCATTTGTTTCTCCATATTCTGTTTCGGTTCTTCTGCTCTTGATTCATTAGTGGGGCTTGGTGCTTACTGTAGCATCTTCTCCTGCATGAATTAACATCCAGTCAGTACTGAGCCCTGGACAAGCGTTTTCAGGGTCACTCAGAAGAACCTAACCTAGAGCAGGCGCTTGTCTCACCATCAAAAGGCCCTAAAAAACACTTTTCAGGTGCAGTCTCTGAGTTGGAGATGCATACAATGGTCTCCCATGAGTTCTTGTTTGAAAAGGGGCTTCAAGATGAGGAGTACAAGTTGCACTGTGAGGGAATGTCCGCTACAACACTTTGGCCATGTGGTGCATTTCTCTGGGTATGATCTGGCACGCAGATGCCCCAATGTTGAGGTCCCCAGCAACTGGAGATCAAGGGGGACCCATGTTTCACCTGGGTGTGCAGCTTGATGGTTACTTTCAAGAGGTGGGGATGGTCCTGGTTACCTACCTGGGTGGTTGCAATCTAGGACCTAAGGCATGGTGTGGTGGATGTGGCAATGGGTGGCACCAATGCATACTCTCAGACCTGACCTGGCATAACGACAGCCAGTCCATGACGTGGAGTTTTCAACCATTCTAAACAGGTGCAGTTCTTGCCAAAATCATGCACTGTACTTATAATTCTTATGATTAAATTAACAATTAATGGAAAAAAATATGAATATTAAATTTGACTTATTTTTGGCTCATGTTCTGGGAAAAGAAAAAGGGTGTTAGGGTCAGCCTAAACTCAGATTTGCTACATTTTTGAAACACTTACAAGAAAGACATTCATAGAAACAATTCAGAATAAACCTGCAGGCAAATATATGTTTCTCTTCTCCACTATGAAGTCCAGTATATTGTATATTTCTGTCATAATATACCAAGTTAGTGCTTGACACACTGGCCCTGTTTTTAGCTGGTTAGCTGCTAGCATTAACTGCTAATTGTAGGTTGCCAAGTGAAAGAGGCTGTGTATTTAGTCATATTTTGGCAAAAATCAATTAGGCTCGAGATTCTGCAAAAGGATCGGGCATGGTTAGTGATCACACTAGATACATACTGTGCCTGAGTCCACGTCTTTCAGTGGACCCAAGCAAGGTATGGATCACCCTCACTCATCAAATAAACTGGGGGAATTTGGGGGTGAAATGTGCTTGGATTGGTAGCAGGGGTGGTGGCCAAGTGGCTAATGTTTAGTTTTTAGTTTATATAGCACCAAATCACAACAAAGCTGCCTCAAGATGCTTCACATAAGTAAGGTCTAACCTTACCAACCCCTAGAGCAAACACACAGGTGACAGTGGTAAGGAAAAACACCCTCTGATGATATGGAGGAAGAAACCTCAAGCAGACCAGACTCAAAGGGGTGACTCTCTGCTTGGGCCATTCTACCAAAAAAGTTTACAATACAGAGCACAACACAACAACAATTGATGAGAGTCCATGCAGGCGTCCAGTCCACCGTCAGGAAGGAAGGGGGTTGAGGAGGGGGGGGTCATTGAGCCACTCGTTGGCTCTATTCCTACAGCAGAGTCTGTCCTGCGTCCACCACAGAAATCATCCAATCCATCACGTGGATCCAGACGCATCTCGGACAGAGAAAAAAAGAAAACAGAATCACTCGGCCAGAAAAACTACACTTGAGGTATAATTCATCAGCATTAAGCTACAGGAAAACAGAAGAAATACTAAGGTGTTCGCCGGCCACTAGCCCTAAGCTTCACTAACAGACCCAGACAGTGCACTTGGTTTCTGTGTACTTGGTTTCAGTGTGGAAGGTTCCCGATTCAAACCCCACCCCTGCCACATGTCTTCACATAATGTGGAGTTGCGTCAGGAAGGGCATCCGGCGTAAAACCTGTGCCAATTCAACATGCAGATCCACCTTGGATTTGCTGTGGTGATCCCAAGTGCAAACAAGGGAGCAGCTGAAGGAACTTACTTTTATGTATGTCCTTAAACCCTCCCCTACTTGTAAGGTTCGTGACCCCTGAATTAACCAAAGGCCAACTGCCCTGAATAACTTGTTGTGAAGCATCATCTGTTTTGCCTGTATGCCTTTTTCCTGTCTGTCCATCATACCATGCACACAAGACTTTTTTTTATCCCGGTCAAGCTGTCTTCCAGGTGCAAGAAGGTGATGATTGTCTCTGTCCTCCGTATTTGCTCTTCCTCTGTCAGTGGTCTGTTGGGCAATTGGTCTGACTTCACTTCACCTTAGACAGGAAAGGAGAAATGGGCAGGGAGGTTTCGGGCAAAGAGGTTGGGAATGAGTAGGAACGGAAGTGACTCCTGAGACCTTAAAGCAAAGCTATCTGATTTATTGACTATATCAAAAACACAGAGACTTCAAAGTCAGATGAATTCTTTTGTAGGTCGGGCTGTTTTAATGGTGATGAGGATTAGCATGCATTGCAAGACTAAAGGGTTTTTTTTTGTTGTTGTTTTTTTAGTCAAAGCCATACCAATAAACAATCAGCACATTAAGGGGGGGGCAAATGAAATCAATTCATCCATCTCAGATGAGTGCGGAAAACGAGGCGTGAAGCAGAAACTCTGTGTGTTTGGAGTGGCTAATCAGGACCCCATTATAGGGCATCTCAGCATGGCGCAACTCTGATTGTTTATTAGAATTTCACCAAGCTAGAGCCGAGCAAGAGAAATAGGGAGTAATAGCAGTAATAAATGGATATTAAATGGATACCGAACAGAGACACACATGCAGCTTTGGTGAATGCCAGCCCCTGGGCCTCTAACAAAAAGGGCTCTTGTAAAAGTGGGGGGGGGGGGAATAAAATCTACCAGCTCTGTGCATATGCTTGGCTCTGTCCTCTTAAAGACTGTCTTATTAAATGAGTAAGTGGCTGAGTGCTGGGACCACCGAGCGAGCTGTGCTGTCACTGGCACACTGCACTCTGTGGGCTGAGTGCTGTAGGCACAGAACGGAAATGATACAAGGTCCCCAGAAATGATGGTTTAACGCTATGATGCATCAGTTCCCAGCACTCGCTGCACACCAGTGGCACGTCCAAGTGTAGTTTGTGTGCACGTGTGTAGTCAGTCAAAAGAGTAATCGGCAAAGAGAGCAGGGCCTTCTGGGGTGAGACCAGTAGGCTGCTACAGGTGACTGGCCTACATCGCTACAACAACATAAAACATACCCTGACATAGGTGCAGGCAACATCTAAGTCTTGTAAGGGCCCTAATGTAAGATGACCCTGATTATAAGATGATTCCCTGTTTCAAGACAAAAATATTTTCTGAAGACAGACTGTATATATACGAGAAAAACCATGTGTGACGTCACCTTTTGGTTTTCTATAGAGACCCAGAATATGGAAGTAAATCTGTGCCATCAGAGTTTGAATTTGAATTTTTATGGTTGAATGTTTTTAGCATCAAAATCAACCTATAAAAAATTCAACTTAAAAAAATTCAACCTCAAAAAATAGAAAAGCAGGGAGAAGCAATCGATCCCTGTCTCAATCATCCAACGTCACAGATTTACTTCCATAAACGTTGGATGATTGAGACAGGGATTGATTGCTTCTCCCTGCTGTTATATTTATTGAAGTTGATTTTATTTTATTTATTTATTTATTTATTTTTTTGAGGTTGAATTTTTTGAGGTTGAATTTTGTGGGGTTGAATTTTGTGGGGTTGAATATTTTTAAGGTTGATTTTTTTTTAGGTTGTTTTTGTTATGTGTCGGACGCAGCTCGGAGAACCGACCAGCGTTTGAAGGACCCAGTATGAAATAAGCAGAGCACGGTACAAAGGCTAACTGAATTTAATACATAACAGTGAAAATGTAATAACAGAAAAGTGCGGCCTGGCGTGGTGCGCTCCCAGCAGCGCTAACGGTCCGGAGCCAGAAGCTGTTTCGGACCCAAGGACCCCGCCGACACCCCCCAGGTGGCCGCAACAACCGAGTCTGTGAAAGAAGGAACCATTATGTGAGTCCACACTCTACACACAGAACACTTAAAGGTGTACAAACAGCAAACACTTCCTGGCTTGATTACTGATCAGCTTCCCAACCTGCAGGCATGGAACATCCCGTTCACAAAACTCCACCGCAGTGGAAGCTGATACATGACTAACATACAGCTCAATACAATAAGGTGTGAGGGACACCACATTTACTGACTGTATAACTGTTAGTCACAAAATCCAACGTACCTCAGGAAGTGTGCTGACGAGCGTGAGACCTCACCCCCTCCTCTTTCACAGACCGTGCATCAAACCTGGACATTCTCAGCGTCCGCTGCTGATGAGATGGCTCCCAAGACGACGATCTCACCCGTCTGGTCACAAGGTCGAGTCTCTGGCAAATACACACTGTGCACTCCAGTCTTAAATGCCAACATGCTCCAATCCATCCAGATGCACCTCAGCTGTGAGTCCTGACGAGTCGCAGGTGATCAGGGTGAGGTCCTGACAGCCTCAGCAACACAGCCACTCAGTCCCAAATGCACGCCACCTGGGAGGAAAACAAAAAGACAAACAAACCGGCAGCCAGGCCCCCCCAGCCATATAACAGTTTTGAGGCTGAATTTTTTGATGCTAAATAAACCTTAGAAATTCAACTTCAAACTATGGTTTTGATGCTAAAAAAATTCAACCATAAAAATTCAAATTCAAACTCTGATGGCACTGATTTACTTCCATACCAGACTTTCCATTCCAGGCCAAAAATGACAGCCTCTGGATGTTGCCATGTTGGCAGTGCTTACTCTACCTACATCATGACCTATATTTGGGTAAAGAAGTTGAGCATGGGTGAGACCATGCGTGACCTGGACAGGATGAATGAAGCTTAAATATGTACCCATCTTTGAGTCCAAACCAGCTAAGCTAACAGGCTAACCTTGGTTTTGTTGTTCATTAAATCATATTGTTCAGAATGTGTGGTGGTTTTCATAATGGTTGGCTTTTCTTTGGCCATTAAAAATTATGACTCAGTTATTCCCTCAGTTATTGTGGATTAACTGGTAGCATAGAAAAATTAAATACGACTATAATTTCACTCTATGCAAATACTGGAGTACAGACATCTTAGGTGATCTACACTACAAAACAAAACACCACTTCAAAACAAGCCATATTATTTCAGATATTTATTATTAAATGCTCAAAATGACAGAAATGGTTTTTCACAGTAGCTACAACTAGCACCCTTTGAGTTACCACAATTTGGAATTCTGCTCACAGTGGCAACACATGAGCTGACGCACAAAGCAACAATGCCCGTAATTATGCACAACTTTATGGATTAAAATGTCTTAACTAAGAAGTTAGAAAAATAATAATAATGAAAAACAAATGACCCACTACAATTGTCATGGAGAGAAACTAGATAAGAAGGCCAAAACTGCTTTTTGTACCAGGCTGTAAAGTTGTTTATTTCTGCTCTAAATTTGGACATTTTAACATGGACCTCTAGGGGAATCTGCTGCATTTTGGAGGCAGTCTCAAGCCAAGTCAAGGAACTAGAACTTTTTCTTCTTCTAGCTGTGCCTCATTTTGGGCCATTAAAGCTTACCACTTGGCTTTTATTTGACAGTTGTATTAAACCAATGCAAACTGGCCTATCTTGGCTCTTCAGATCATTATGCCACTCAGTCCTGCATGCACAGAAAGTTGCATCCAGGACTTTTAAATCCCCAAATGAGCCTCAGAGATTCTTGTGAAGGGACAAGGAAAACAGCTACATGTACTTTATGAGAGCATAAAAAATTATTTTCATGGCTAGGAACAAACACGAAAATCTAAAAAATAAAATAAAATAAAATACAATGGGTGCGCACTGTTCTGAGGACAACAGATGGATGAGTACGGTGCATGACGTGTTGTGATTCTGTTACTCTTAAGATAGCATCTCTCCTGATGCAGTTTGGGTAGCAAAAATAATGTAGGTCCATATCTTGCAACAAAGCTGCGGGAAGGAGGCAGAAGTTGCAGTCAGGAGGAGCGTGAGGGAAGAGGGATTCTAGAAGAATTGAAATGATAGTGAGTCATTCTGTTATTTGAGAATGTTTTATGCTGTTCTTGTGGTGAGCTTGTTAAAGTTACATAGATAAGTGATTGTGATGTTTTTGTGAACAATAAGTAGATTAAGGGTTATTGCTGCCACCTACTGTTGCGGATTTATATATAAAACATATGAAAGGTTTGTTTGTGATCATAAGATGATGCTGTGTGTTTTTTAGATGTATATACTTGGAAAAACCTTGTCTTATATTTGGGCCAATACGGTACTTGTGTCAGCCTGGCCTCTGTGTCGTCTCCACCTTTAAGTTTGCGTGTTTGCGTGCGCACACGCACAAACGTGCTCTTCTCATCTTCAGGCTCTAAGGCTCATTGCCAAATAGCATTTAGTGCCAGGCACTGGCTTATCGCCTCATCAGTGCACGCACGCACATGCAGTTGCATTCTTACTCTAATCAAATAAGCTTGTTGCAAGAGTTTGTATGCAAGCGCACGCGCTCACATAAACACAGCCATACACAATGATCCAGCCTCCACATAAACAAAGATAAGAGCAGGAACGCTCAGTGCAAAGCCCCGAGAGGTGCAAAGCTATTACTGAGAGACCGCAGTCGCGTGGCTGTGTAAATGTGTATGCATGCTGGTTGTAGCCCTGTTTGTGTTTATAGAGCACCAGTTACAAAACCGAGCTCCTGGAACAGCAGCTAAGAGTTTTGTGTGTCTCCACCGTGTGCTTCAGTGTTTCAATGTTAACCAAAGCTACCTGTTTAATGGGGAAAATGCAACTGGTAGCTTGAAGTGTCAAGCTGCTCTCCCTTCCAGATCTTTGCCACCAGCCATAATGGCAAAAACTGCCTGAAATTAAATCACAGCAAGTCACTGAAACATGTGCCAAAGGGTCCTGACAGTTTGACAATGGCTTTGTCAGCTCCAATGTCTCACATTACGAAGTGTCTTTGTTAACACCTTCGTCAAGCAGTGCGGCCGACTTCGCTATAGCATACGCTGTCTCCATCTTGATCCCTGACAAAATCCAGCCTGTCGAGGTGACACGGTACAAAGCATTTTCCCACTTTGCTGAGCTGACAAACCAAATTACTGTGGTGAAATTCCTGGGATCAATCCGAGATCAAGTCTCCTTAGAGCTGTGAGGTACACGCCCAGTGCTCCTCAGGAAAGGAATTTCTCAAGATTCCACTGATTTCCTCCATTCCCAGTTCTGAAGACAGAACGTGTCTTAAAGCTTTGAAATTACTCACTGAAATTTTAACCTTTCAGAGGATAAAGCAGATTAGAAATGCTTGTACAATGGTACCAAAGAGCCATTTAATCAATGTCAAGCAATAAACTTTTAAAATAATCAAACTGATAAAAGTGTTTGCACTTTCTTTTAGTATTTGGATCAGACAGAATTGGATAGAGAAATTAGTGAAATGTTTTCAAATAATTTGACAGAATACTGTATTTGTAGAGGGAAAACTCAAAGCTGAAAGGATCATTTTCTTCAAGTTTCTTCTGACTTCAACATTATTTCTTCAGTGCTGTCAGTATTTGATTAATGCTGGGGGGGGGGGGGGGGAGTCACATTACGGCTAGCATATTTTTTAACAGAAACAGGACAGAATGGAAGCAATTGTGCGATCATTGTGGAGCTAATCATACACACATATTAATGCTACAACTGAAATATTAAACTGTTCATGTAATCTAACCTGATGAACACACAGTATACATTTGTTAGCAGATAGGCTTAACAGGCTTATTTCTGAGCCAGCTAAGTGCTAGCTAGCTAGTCTTACAACTAGAGATGACATAAAGGAACAGTTAGTTGATGGGGGTGTATTTTACAACTGACTCTAAAATATATATACCTGTATTTCTAACAGTTGATAGTTCAGTTTGGCAAAGTTGGCTAGCTAGTAGCGATTAGGGTCCCTTCATTGAGAGAGTAGCATCAACTGAGAACAAGGCGCCATTTTGGGGCCAACTGTGTTGAATTACTGAATGAACCTTTTGTGTTTACAAAAATTTTTTTTTCATTTAACCACATACAGCAATACATCCAGGTACAGGTACTATCAAAATAAATATAAAAATAGTTAAGCTACCAAATTTACAATTTATGATGATTTATTTAATTAATTTAAAGCCTGATTTACGCTTCTGCAGCTCTGTAACTCCGTGTCATGAAATGATGTGTGTGACAGTTTTAACATTCTCCATCGCTGGATTATGCTTTATTATGGATGAATTTGACCCTCAACAAGCTTTTCTTTCAACAGTCATCAACTCCAATTCAAAGGTAAGCTGTGCAATTTCATCTTTTTTCGACTCCATGTTGTAAAGTTGTGGACTTTTTTGCCAAACGAATGTGGTCCAAAAATGTAACCAGCATGCGCACTGCAAAAACTATTAAAATATGATGGGAGATGAAGGAGTGAAAGTAGAAAAGTGTCAAATAACAGCCTTTTGCTGTGTCTGATTTAACAGGTGCACATCAGAGTCTGAGTCTGAATAGGGTGTGAAAAAAATAAACGACTGGTTTTTAAATTAGAAAAATAACTCCGGTCCCAAATGCGAGGGTTTTTTAATGGAAATACATTGTGATTGAATGGGACACTGTATCCATTGTGAGCGAAAAATACGTTATACAAAATCTGTTATATATGGTGTTTATTACATGGAAAATGATACAAAAACATTGGGACTTTTTTTGTCCGGTGACTGTGAATATCTGGTTTATACGATGAGGGTTTAATTGAATTTTACTGTACATGGGCCTGAACAATAAGTTTACCTCTCAAAGCTTTGACGATGAAGTTGCTTCCATCCCACACAGCTGACTTTATTTTCCCAAATTTTTGTTCTGCTCAGATCTGAAGGGAATTTGTACATCTTGAAGCCCTTATGTGTATTTGTGCCTCCAAATGCACAGCAACTCGGAATTTTCAGTGAATAAATGAATAAAATAGCTGATTTACATGCAGATAGATTAACAACAAATGCTATTTTGGCCCCAAGATGGCACCACGAGTCACGTGACCGTTTTTATTCGACTCCTCGTGTCGCAGTAGTGGGGGGGTTTCATTGCTACTTCTTTTGGAGAATGTGTGTTTTCCTTGTTTTAAGTAAGGTGAAGTCATAGGTGAAGCCCATCGAATGTATTAAGACTTCTTAAGTTAAAGAGTTTTATTGTCATTTTTATTCTGAAAGTCTCTTGACAACATAGCATGAGGTGATGGCTAAAAATAAACACCTTCAGGCACTTTCTTTCTGGCTGTGACAGAAATTCGCCTTTGTGTACCAGTGGAATGAATTCACAGCATTATGATCATATCACATCCTTTAGCCTTTTTGAAAGAAATGCTGCGTTGTTGAGTTTTTTTCTGCTGTTATCAGAGCGTGGCTTAGCTACCTTCTCCCTTTATGGGCATGTTTCTCTAAAGTTGTTACTGACCTCTACTTTTTAAGTCGAAACAGGTGCTATGCTTTCAACGCAATCCTGTATTAGTACAAGCACCTCAGCTCATACTCCTCTGAGGGTATATTTTCATTGCAGATTCCATTCTTGGCTCAAAGACCTGCATCTTATTTTTCATGAATTAAAAACTTCAGAAATGAAGTCACAAAAGCCACTGTGAAAGAGAAGTACTTGAGTTCTGATGTGCTCATTAAAGGGTCTATGGATCAGGTCCATTGCGGCACAACTCATTGCTCATTGCAAGAGTGTTTGTGTGAGTCTTAAAGGACCAGTTCACTTTTTACCACCTTACTCATATTAAAACACTGGGCTTCATGCACAAACATTTTTGCAAACGTCTCTTAAGTTAGTATGATGGACTCTTGTGCCACGTCAGATTTAGGAAAAGCTCATAAATACAATTGCATAAATTAACTTACTGAAATCCGCCTGTATGTACATCAGTATGTGTTCACGAGAAGAGAGACTTGAGACTATGAATAATGCCCCAAAAATTCCAAATAAGGCTATGTGCCCAACTCATACATATTTGTCAGGGATTCAATCCAGACACTAGAATGTGTAACACCGGAGAGGATCTTTTTCTAGAACTTTACTAATCGGAGGTTGACATTCCTACTCTCAGAGAAACACAGAAGAAAGCCTATAATTGTTAACAGCATGAAAAGTTGGAATTAGTGGATGTGCTAAAGCCAACAATTTGGGTGGTTTGATTGCTATTTCACACATTCCTACACTGAAATATGGAAGTAAAAGTCCAACATAAAAACAAAGTTATCATCACATCAAGGCTACTGTTGCCTGACACAGGACAGGTCAAGGGGAAGTCTTAGGTCTGGTCAGTTTGTTCATAAAGGGCAAGGTGAATGTGTATAGGCGAGCAATCCCTGATTCCTCTTTTTTTCTTCAGTGTTTTGACCACATTGCAAAATGCAAAAGATAGAGTATATCCGTTTTGGGCTACTACAATGAGGAAAATAAGTATTCGAACACCCTGTGGTTTTGCAAGTTCTCCCACTTAGAAATCATGGAAGGGTCTGAAATTTTCATCTTCGGTGCATGTCCACTGTGAGAGACATAAAAAAAAAAAATCCGGAAATCACAATGTATGATTTTTTTAATAATTTATTTGTATGTTACTGCTGCAAAAAAGTATTTGAACACCTGCCAATCAGCAAGAATTCTGGCTCACACAGACCTGTTAATTTTTCTTTAAGAAGCCCTCTATTCTGCACGCTTTGCCTGTATTAATTGCACCTGTTTGAACTTGTTACCTATATAAAAGACACCTGTTCACATAATCAATCACACTCCAACCTGTCCACCATAGCTAAGACCAAAGAGCTGTCTAAGGACACCAGGAACAAAACTGTAGACCTGCACAAGGCTGGGCTGGACTACAGGACAACAGGCAAGCAGCTTGGTACAAGACAACAACTGTTATGATATTAGAAAGTGGAAGAAACACAAGGTGACTGTCAGTCTCCCTTCGTCTGGGATTCCATGCAAGATGTCACTTTGTGGGGTAAGGATGATTCTGAGAAAGCTCAGAACTACACAGGAGGACCTGGTCAATGACCTGAAGAGAGCTGGGACCACAGTCACAAAGATTACATTAGTAACACATGATGCTGTCATGGTTTAAAATCCTGCAGGGCAGCAAGGTCCCCCTGCTCAAGCCAGCACATGTCCAAGCCCGTTTGAAGTTCACCAGTGACCATCTGGATGATCCAGAGGAGGCATGGGAGAAGGTCAGCTTTTTGGAATCACCTCCACTTACCATGTTTAGAGGATGAGAACAACCCCAAGAAAACTATCCCAACCGTGAAGCATGGGGGTGGAAACATCATACTCTGGGGCTGCTCTTCTGCAAAGGGGACAGGATGACTGCACCGTAACTGAAGGGAGGATGGATGGGGTCATGTATTGCGAGATTTTGGCAAACAACCTCCTTCCTTCATTAAGAGCATTGAAGATGGGTCATGGCTGGGTCTTCCAGTATGACAATGACCCCAAACACACAGCCAGGGCAACTAAGGAGGGGCTCCGTAAGAAGCATTTCAAGGTCCTGGAGTGGCCTGCCCAGTCTCCAGACCTGAACTCAATAGAAAATCTTTGAAGGGAGCTGAAACTCCAAACCTGAAAGATCTAGAGAAGATCTGTGTGGAGGAGTGGACCAAATTCCCTGCTGCAGTTTGTGCAAACCTGGTGAAAAACTACAGGAAACATTTGACCTCTGTAATTGCAAACAAAGGCTACTGTACCAAATATTAACATTGATTTTCCCAGGTATTCAAATACTTATTTGCAGCAGTAACATACAAACAAATTATTTAAAAAATCATACATTGTGATTTCTGTTTTTTTTTTTGTTTTTTTTTTTTTGAAGTGGGAGAACTTGCAAAATCGCAGGGTGTTCAAATACTTAGTGTCCTCACTGTATATCAACATTGTGCCACAAAGTTTTCACTATGTTGCTGAGAATCTCAGCTTTTCAAGTTTTAAAGTATGAAGAACTTCCTTGAGCTGGTGACCATGTGTTGGGCGGTAAGTGAACCCCCAGTCAACCAAGATCAACAGAATGGCTCTAGGCACTGATTAGATTGTAGAAAGCTTTCTTCCAAAAGGTCACCAATTTAGGACAAGGCTAAAACACGTGAATGTGATTGGCTGGGGATTATTTGCATCTGTTGCAGGCCTCACTAACAATTAGAATAAAGTTTGGCAAGCTTTGCACTTGTGTAATGGACTTTGTGGCGGACTTTGCATTGGATTAGGCCATGACAGGCACATATGGAGGAAAAATGGACCGAATTTAAAGCAGAGTCCCACTGTTTGTTAAATTCATTTTCAAGTTTGTCCTCTTATGCAGCTTTTATTAAGGTGAAATGATTCAGGGAAGCTGACAATAAGAAATTCTACATTATGGAGATACATTTTTTTGGTAGATATTTCAGGAAAAGTTCAGCAAAGGACAAACAAATGCCATTATTTACTGTATAGTTGTTTGATAATGAAAATGTCATTATTATGACAGGTTTTAAATGCTTGGTCTGTACTTGAATGTTTAAAGACTTTTATTTTATGGCAATGGAGTCAAGATAGAAGGGTCTTGTTGGCCAAAGTTGGTTCTATATTTTCAGCAAAATGGACACAATTGAGGAAGGGGAAGCTGGCAACACAGAAAATGAGATGATGCATTTTCTATCCTGCTTTCTTTCTTTTAACTTTTTACGGCAAGTACTGTCGCAGTGTGTAGCTGCTACAATTACATCCAGAGGTGGCAGAATTTTTCTATTAACCTTTCACTAAAACCAATGGAACACCTGGTTTATCATCTGCCGCCGACAGCCAATGTGTTCCTAGCATTAATGCATCCAGGCGGTCGAAACTATAGAACTCAACTGCTGGTGCCCAATTAGTCTTTTCTGAGATCCCAATTTTTAGAATGAAGGACACAGAGAATGACTTCTTATGGGAAATTGGGGTAACAACCTGTCTCGTTTAGCAAAGGCTGCTTCTTCTCTGCATGTGGGAAAGAATAACGCTAACCGCCTGCATGAAAGGGTAATTTCCAACTGATGTTCTTGAATCCATGTCACAACCTGGCATATGGATACAAGAGCAATCAGAGATTTCTGACGTCTGCCAATCCACATCCGGATCACCTCCAAAATTCAGAGGAGTTTTGCATGCCCTAATATTTATCTGTGGTGCAAATTTGGTGAGAATCCATGAAGTAGTTTTTATGTAATCCTTCAAAGTCTATATAAAGTGAAATCTTGATCCAATATCTGTATTCAGATCTGGATCACCTCCAAAATATAATGAAGTCTTCCATGGCCTAATACGTATCCGTGGTGAAAATTTGGTGAGAATCCATGAAGTAGTTTTGATGTAATCCTTCATAGTCTATATAAAGTGAAATCTTGATCCAGAATCTGGATCCAGATCAACTCCAAAATTTAATGGATTCTTCCATGGCATAATATGTATCGGAGTTGAAAATTTCATCAAAATCCTTGCAGTAGTTTTGACGTAATCCTACTAACAGCAATCCTGCAAAGCCTATATACAGTGAAACTTAATCCAGTATCCGGATCCAGATCACCTCCAAAATTTAACAGGTTCTTCCATGGCCTAATATCTATTTGTGGTGAAATGTTCGTCAAAATCCGTGCAGTAGTTTTGACCTAATCCTGCTAACAGCAATCCTACAAAGCCTATATACAGTGAAACTTAATCCAGTATCCGGATCCAAATCCAGATCACCTCCAAAATGTAACAGGTTCTTCCATGACCTAATATCTATTTGTGGTGAAAATGTTGTCAAAATCCTGCATAATCCTGCTAACAGACAGACAGATAAATAAATAAACGCAGGTGATTTTATTATGTCCTTGGCGGACGTAATAATATAATCACTCACTAATCCATAACGATGGCATCAGTAGCACGGAAGTGGAGATACAAGCTAGGATACGACAAGTGAGGGTGTCCTGCACCACCTACTGGTACCAAAACATTTATTTACCTCTATTTGAACCCTTTGGAGTGATCTCAGAACTTATCTCATGCCCATATATATCCTTTTCAGCTATTTTTTTTTTAATTCCCTCAAACATCACAATTCTCAAAGGTGAGATGAACAGTCCAAGGCTTGATTGCTAAGACTGTTTTCCTATGACTAAGGCTGCAGAAACAACAAAAATGTGAACTTGTCATATAAAATAAGCCGTACTGCAGATTAAAACTCAATTTGGGACATGAGTGAGCAAAGTTTTCTGCCTCTCCTCTTTTGAGCCACTGTGCTCTCCCCCTCTTCGGCTCCATTTTCATGTCAGAGGATGGAGAGATTAAAGAGACGCTGTGTCTCAACACTGAAGAACCACCATCATTCACAGATGAGCGGTGCCAAGCATTTGCTCCCTTTCTTTCTTTCTTTCTCTATCCTTGAGATACACGACATCCCCCGGTGCTCTTTGGCTCTCTTCATGCACAACCCCCCCACTCACACACACACACACACACCTGTCACAATCATGATTTACTGTCATACACTCATCGGTGTATGTGGACATGTGCACGTGAGAGGGCTTACATGCGTGCACGGCAGCGGCCACATCAAATAGACTATAGCAGAACTCCTTTGAGATATAAACCCATCCATTCTCATTCCCTCCTAGTGATTCCAATATAGGGAAAAAAAAAAAATCAAAACCTGAAGAAATTAATAAATAAAACGACAGGCAGACCACATCTGGCAGAATGTCTGTACTTAATGTTTCCAAGTATGTGTCTGGGGAGGAGATCTGGTGGGACTGAGCCTGCGTCGGCTTGGAAGGAGTAGAAACGGATGTCACACTGGAAATTTATACAGTGCAGTTCAGGGAGCAACGGCTGTAAATTGACAAGTGATGCTTGTGAGCAGCGTTGCCCGTCTGTTTCCCTTTGCTCTCCTCCTCTGTCTTTTTCTGCTCATCTTTTCTTGTCTTGGGATGGCCGTTACTCCTTACATCTGCGCTCACCGCAAGCGTTATTGTTAACAACTAAGAAATACAAAAGCAATACACAAGACATAATGGGGGGGGGGGGGACTGCTCAGAGACATGACAGAAATTTGCTTGTGTTCTCAGTGTGACAGGCAAAAAATGATTGATATTTGTGCAGAAAGTGTCTTTAATCTCTCAACAAGTGCAATGATTTACTGACTGAATATAAGCCCATAAACCCTGATTGGATGCTAATGTTAATTTGAGCAATACTCCTGAGAATTACTTGCTCTCAAGAGTTTACTGTATTGTTCTGAATATAAGACAAACATGAATATAAAAACCACTTCCCTTTTAAAGGCATATTGTTGTATTCCTTCTGAAGACCAAATCTTATTTTTTCTTTTAAAAAAGTATTGTTTGAAAATAATGACAGTAAAAGTCACATTTTATTGGCAGCACCTCATTTCTTGCTCAACCATGAACTGACACACTCACCTGTTAATCTGTTAGGCTTTCAAGACTATGCCCAGGTCTTTCAGGTCTTTTTTTTTTGGTCACCATCTTTTTATATTATACTCTGTTCCAATGTTATTTCTTGGCTACTTGAGAGTTGTTTGCTGACTAACCTGCATTTATTAGTATTGGCTTATGGTTTGCATCATAACATGTCCTTAGTCTGAAGCCAGAGAAGCATGAGCATGGCTATTAATCCCAGAGTTTGTTTTTTTTAAAACTGCACGCAAGTTTTATTTCTATGACATCAGTAAATGGCTAACATCAAACTTACAATGTGTACAATGATAAGAACACAACACTCACTCAGCTACACTTAGACTTTGTCCAACTGCTTCTATAGAACATTAGAGGGGTGGGTCACTTCAGTCCTGTGGACACACATTCATTTGTGAATATGTAGCTCAAAAGTCTGGAGTCTGAGTACAAAACAAGATGCATATTATTGTCTATTTTATTTGGTTTATTGCTTTTTACCAGCTTTCTCAAAAGCTAGTTCTTATTTCGACTGTTCCCGTTAGGGGTCACCACGGCAGATCAATTGTTTCCATCTCACCCTGTCCTCTGTAACTTCCTCTGTCACACCAACCACCTGCATGTCCTCCCTCAGTACATCCATAAACCTCCTCTTTGGCCTCCCTCTTCTCCTCCTGCCTCGTGGCTCCATCCTCAGTATCCTTCTCACTATATACCCTCTGCACATGTTCAAACCATTTAAATCTTGCCTCTCTGATTTCTCTCCAAACCATCCCACCTGAGCTGTCCCTCTCACATATTCATTCCTAATTCTGTCCATCCTCATCACTCCTCAAGAGAATCACATCTTTAGCTCTGCCACCTCCAGCTCTGCCTCCTATCTTTTTGTTAGTTTCTCAAAAACCTATTCACTGATTTTAATGAAACTTGGTGGAGATGTTCTTTACTATGTGTCCCTCCAACATGGCTGAATATGCAAAGTCACATTTATTGTTACTGTGCAAACGCAGATCAAGTCAGTCTGCCGTAAAAATGTTTCTAATGGCAGCAATCATTTTAATAATGTACGAGTCTACTCCCCATCTCCATCACATCATGACTGGAGTGGCAGCCACATGAGCCACATTTTCTGACCCACATCATCTGACTGCAGGAAGTCACACATTCACACACACGCTGGGGGGGTGGGGGGGGGGGGTTGGGGTTGTTGATGTCAGGCCAGTATAGTTGTGAAGCATGATACCGAAGCAGAGAGAGAAAGGAGAGAGGACAACAAATGTACAGTAGCTACAGTCAGCGCATTCCTTTTTCTGGCAACCAACAAGAATTTGTTACATTTCTTGGATATGTGAGATTTATTTTAGAGACACTGTAGATGGGTGGTGTAAGGAGTCACTGTTTTCACAATTTGTGCAACAGATTCAATTTCATTTTGATTTTTGTTCTGTTTCTCAGGCTTCTTATAATAATACTGAAAACCTCAACAATCATTTTCTGAAATACTGCTTGAGCTGTTTTCTGGAGTATAAATTACACCAGGTTGTTCACAGGAAGATGGAAAAACCTGTAAGTTGTACCAAAGTACAAATCACACCTTTTCTGTATTATCAGCTCTTTAATTTTTTATTTTTTTGCATTGTTGTAGTGCACTTTTTAATACTGTTATTTATTCTTTTCTTTCTTTTATTTAGTGCTTTGATTTCTGGGAAAGCTGTGTATAAATAGTTATTATTATTATTATTATTAATAACTAATCTGTAATTTTCCTGTATTTAAGTTTTGCCAGAGTATAAATTGTAGGACCTCCCAAACAAAGAAAAAACCTTCAACTTATACTGCAGAAATATATTTATTTATGTATTTATAGCGACATTTCAAAAAATTGGGTGTTGTTCCAAGAAAACATTAAATCTAGACTTGAGTTTCCTCTGTGCTTTCTGGTCAACTGCAGCTGAAAGTTCTTCTGTTCACCTTTAACTCCTCCAGCATCATCATAGGTGACTTGGTGGCTTCCCTCACTAATTTTGGCCTTGCACCATCACTCAGTTTTTAAGAACTGCCTTCTCCAGACAGATTCATAAAAACTGGCTGCAAAAGTGATTATTTATTTGTGTTATGCTCAAAAGGTGCCCATGCATAAGCACACCATTATTTTGACTTTGAAATTTTCATTTAAATCACATTGTAGACATTTGTTTTCACTGTGAGTTTAAGCACATAATTGTCAAAATTTTAATGTAGAGATTCTTGAATTCTCTTTTTTAAAATGTCATGTCACAGAAAAATTTTAGTCTGTGAAATCCTAGGGGTGTCCAAACTTTCCTTTGCTGCTGTATTTTCCAGTGTTTTGAAGAATGGTTTGTACTTCCGTGTTGCTACACTCTTGCATAATCTGGACCACTGTTTCGGGCAGTGCTACGCATGAGTATAGTACCAGAAAACATAGCACAACAAGCCTTGGGCGGCGGGGGGGAGCAGTGGTTTTTACCCTGTTAGCACATCACAGCATAAACCCTCATCAGATTCAGCTACGCCTCTGCTATATCTGCAAAAAATTGGGTAGATGCAGTAAGAATTTGTACATCGTAGGAACACAGCAGAAACTGATATGGACTCGTATGATCTCCATGGACGTGGTCAACCTGTTCAAACAATATGTAGCAAGGATGCGGTCTAATCAGGATGTAGTAAGAACTTGATAATAATGTAGTGACTGCACTGTTGTAATTAAACCCAGCAGGGACTTTGTTGATGTAGTACAAGTGTAACACGGACGGGCTCGCCCAGCAGCATTGTGTGGACAGCTCTATGAACGAGCTGTGCTGGCCGTTGTCTATGGTGCTGAAACTGCGAAGAAAAAAAAAATCCCCCACCTCCTTCTACAAATTGAGGTTTGGGAGATGGGCACATTTAGCAGGAGTGCTGTTGTTCGAGTTTGCGCTGAAACGATTAGTCGAGTAACTTGAATAATTCAATTACAAAAAATGTTCGAGGCAAACTCTGTGCCTCGAAGCTTCATTTAATGTTGTAGTACATAGGCCAGACCTGTGTGTGGCACTGCAACGTCCCCAGAAACAAAACAGAAGAAGACTAGAGCATAACAGCTAATCAAATTAGCAGCGATAGCTACACTTTCCAATGTGACACACAGAGTAAAATAAAGTATTTTGAGAGGAAGTGGGTCCACGCTGATCATCAGGCTTACTGCGCATTAAAGTGAAGCACTGTGTTTGTTTATTTTGAAAAACACACGGTCCGCTGGACGTGGGGAGTGATTATTGACCCGGCAGCCGGCTGCTGTCTCTCTCTGCTTGGTGCGAGTCTCAGCTCCCTCCCCGGAGTGAGTGAAGAGTAGGACTTCTGCTGACAAGTCCAGTCTTTCTTCTGTGTTTCGCTTTTTAATTTTTGCTTTTTTTGGGCAACACACAATGCTTAACAAACACGGTAACTTAAATAAAATGATTTAAAAAGCTGACTGCGAGGCTTGCATGTTCAACCTCCAGCTGAAATGCTGAATCGCAGAGAAAAATGGATAAAAACAAAATCACGCAGGGACCCAGTCCACCAAACTTTCTAAAAAAAAAAAAGGTTAAATTTTACAAGTTGGACAAAACAAAACAAAACAAAGCCACTTCCCATCACCATTTCAGCAAAATGTCAACACTTGCGCAACGATATTGTGCCATTGCTTAGGGAGAGCCCTGGACTATTGATGTTGTTTAAAAACGCAAAAGTACTTTTTATCCGACTACTCGATTACAGTAATCACCAGGATAATCTATAGAAGACTCGATTAATAAAATAATCGATAGCTGCAGCCCTAGTTCGAGTGTAGTTCATTTTTGAACCTACATGTGGACACAAGAAAACTTGCAGAACAAATGAAAAAGCGTAGTGCATGGTGCAATATTGATGAAGACAGGATGGAAGCAGTGAGAATGCAATATGTGTATAGTGCAGTGTGATTGTTCATAGTAAGAATGAACTGGACATGGTATGTGGGTGATCATGGGCATGATAAGAAATCAGTGGAAACATATTAGATGCTGTGATAACATGGCTAGTACATATGGACTTGAAAACGTTTCCATTCCGACCATGCCCCAAAGCATTCATCAAAATTTTCAGGATGCAGTGCAATCTTCATGTTCCTTATCTGAGTGTGATGAAGCCCATAACAGAGCATACCATCTTTGCCTGGGACATTATAAACCATAAAAGAAAACGATTCTATGTCTGGTACATGAAAAAGAGGTGACACATCTTTGTTTACTAATTAACCATAATTCTCTTCTTTGCATTGATCAGCAGCCACACAGATGTGCAGCAGAGAAAAACAAGATGTATGAGGCCTGAAATGTGTTGAATGCAGCAGAAGCATGTGTGGGACTTTAAAGATGTTTGAAATATTTAATGGTAAGATGTAGATACTGAATCAGATTTTTTTTTCACCGACAAGTAATCTCTGCTGATGTCATGGTGCAAACACAGAACAGTCAGAATATGTGAGAAAAAAGCACAACACTTTAAAAGCATAAATACGATAACACAATTTGCAATAAATATAATAGAAAATAATAAGGTATGCAGGACATGGACAGACATGAATGTGCAATTCTGCAAACAAAAATGGAACAAGAGTTGAGCAGGAATGTGCAAATGTAGTCTTGCAAAATGATTCAGAGCATGAGTATGATAATAATTTTTAAATGTCCCAGACAATAATCCAGTGTTGCTGTGATATTAGGGGGATGGGGAAGAGTTACTGGGGGGGGCTTTGGCCTTGTTCACGAGGACAAAAAAAAAAAAAAAACCAATCCTGTTCTTGTGGTGTGAGGATTTGGTCCTGATCAACTCCAGCCTCCTGTCAGAGGGTTCAGGATGGGAGGGGTCAGCCACAATCTTTCCTGTACGCTTCAAAGTCCTGCAGGGATTTTGTGCGGTGGGGGGGGGGGGTTGTAGCCAATCACCTTCTCAGCAGTCCGCTGCAGTCTACATGTCCATTTACGTGGTGAGACCGTGTTGTGTATTCTTGAATATCGGACAAATATGTTGCAATCTGAACACCCCCCCCCCCCCCGTTTTTTTTTAAATCACCTGTCCAGTCATTATTTCCACACGAACAAATACTGATCATGGTTTATCTAAAATATAAATCGTGCGCTTGTGAAACTGTGTCTCTCACTCACTCACGACATCTGCGCTTACCCCGCTGACGATGCTGCCTTGCACCAGTTGAGAACAGACAGAGTCTGAGGCCGCTGCGGCAGCTTCGTCTGACTCCCTCTCTCAAACTCTTCCCAGCGTTCTGATTCCCTCTAATACGGGAAACATGCTGTCACATCTTTCATGGAGAGGGAGAGACGTGATAATATGAGACAAAGCCGGGAGAAGGACTGCTACGGCGCGCAGACAGGAACTCGCTCTGACTTGCGCACACACTCGGCAGCTGTGATGTGTCACAAGGCCGAACATCAGTGCAGCTGCTGTGAGGATGATGCCCCTTCGGGGTGACAGCGTGATAAGAAGGCTTTATTATACTGTAGCACCAGTGCAGCGTGGTGCGCGTTGACTTAACGCAACCGCTGCCTCTTCTCTTCCGCTCTCTTCCTTCTCTCATTAACCTCGCCTCTGATTGCCCCCAGGACTCCCTTGTGCTAATTAGAGGGGGGAAATATGTCTAGCATGCATGCGTTCCTGTATAAACACACACACACACAGATGCGTGCGCAGCGCGGCGCTGACAGAAAGGCTGCTGTACTGTAGGTGTGAGATTGAAAGACCTGTCTGCTATTGTGTTTCATCCGTGTTGTGAAAGTGTTGGCAGCTGCAGGGTTAAAGCCCAGCAGGTGACTGTTAACGGCACTGTTGATTCCTTTTACACAGACAGCCCTCGTCTCTGTAGGCTCCCCTTTTGATTTAGACACGTTAAATCAAGACGTGAGCATTTTGGCTCAACATGACACAATTAGGGCCTAGCAGAGTATGAAACTGTGAAATGATCAATTGAGTGTCTTTTTTAAACTCCCCAGTCATTTTTTTTTTAATAAAAAATTGTTCAGCTTTGGGGTTTTTTTTAATGCAAAACTTATTGATTTCTTCAAAAGTTTCGCTTTCTGGAAAAATAATTAGACTATTGCAGAAAAATGTCAAGCTGAAGAGCAAAATAATTTTAGATTTGCTGAAAAAACATTAAAATAAACATATTTAGTTTCATCTGCGAGGTCATGCACTGACCTATCTTGCTGACCTTGTTTAAACCTTATGTGCTTTTTTGTGTCCTATGGTCCCAGGGTGTAGGATTGCTTTGTGATCTCAGATCTTTAATGTCTGCACAAATATGTTGCAGATGCTTCATGGTCACCAGCGTTATCTCCTACACTGTAGTCTGCTGGAGCAGCAGGCTGAAGGCAGTTGACATGAACAGACCCACCAAGCTCATCAGGAGAGTTGGCTCTGTCCTGGGGGTTGAGCTGGATTCTGTGATGGATGTGTCAGAGAGGAGGATGCTGAGGAAACTGCTCAGCATCCTGGAAAATACCGCCCACCCCCTGTATGCCACACTGACATCCTGTCAGAGCACCTTCAGTCATAGACTGAGACCACCGAGGTGCACCACAGAACACCACAAGAGGTCTTTCCTACCTGTGGTGATCAAACTGTATAATTCCTCCCTCTTCTGCAGGATGAATGTAGTTACTCAGAGTTGAATATTGTTGAACATTTGTCCAAATGTCTTCCAGTCATGTTGCATAAATTTTTTGTACTTATTGTAAAAAAAAAAAAAAAAAAAAAATCATTGTTCACTGTTTACTGTTTCAGTACTCTGGAAAAATAATTTCCTTTGGGATGAATAAAGTTGATCTTATCTTAAAAGAATTCAGCAGGCCCCAAAGCCTACAGAGCTCCTAGTTTGTGGAACAGCTTGTCACCTGACATTACAAAATACACTTCATTTCAATCTTAAGGCAAATCTTAAAACTTATTTATTTTCTCCTGTTTGTTTATTTTTTGTGTTTTTCTTATATTTGCTGGTTTGTACATTTTACTGACATGAGTATCTTTAATAGCCTGTCCACACCCAGGCTTGAGTAACTCAACATTTTCAGAGCGCCTACACTGAGTGCCCAGGCATGTTTGGACTGACCAAAACAGCTTGATCTGTGAGGAATATAGCAGTAGATATAATAACATAGAAAATCTCAACAAAGCAGTGTGTGATCAGAACATTTGAGGACATTTTACATAGAGAAGTGCTCATCAACAAAATCTTTGCAACAAAACTGTTCGTTTACATCAACAGTGTTTGTAATGTCAAAAATAAAAATGGTCAATATCTTTAAATTAGAATTATGTACAGTGTGCATGGTTAAATTCTACATTGCAAAATAAATGTCACTTTAAAACCACACCCTCAATGTACATTTGTTATGTTTTAATATAACTTAAATAACAACCAACAGTTTTTAGTTTTAGTAACAAAAACATAATATCAAATTTGTATCATTATCACCATCAAACAGGAAGATGTAAACAACAGAACAGGAAAGTTGGAATTCAAATAATGGGCAGGACATGCAAACGGGGATGACAAGGAAACTGTCAGTACTGTAAATTACCCGTGGAAAACTCTAAACTCTACTGCAAACCTTTCAGAAAGTTTGAAACATCAGAGTTTCGAACATTGTTCCAGAGGCCTCATGAAAAGGAACCCGCCACCTGCTGGATGGCATTTTTGTCTGCACATTATTTTCTCGAGAAAATGTATTTTACACACCTCTAGTTGGTTTAAGTGTGTAGTAAATTTGTGAGCTGCAGTTGTAGTGTAGCACAAACACATTTATTTCCAAGTACCATAGCTGGTCCTTATAAAGGATCGTGCTTTGTCTTTAATAAATCTCAAGGCATAAACATACCAAAGAGATTATGTCAGGCATATCCTGCATTGTTTCGAGAATTTTTGCATGTGTGTGCCCTGCTAAATTAATGCCATGCGTGGTCTGCAGTATTCAGTAACCAAGGGAATTTAAAAAAAAAAAACACACACAAATACTCAACTTTAACTTTAAAAACACCACCACCACAATATATGACTTACAGTTTGAAAGTACATAACATGAATTTGTCCACCATGAGCCTCCACGGGGACAAATATGTCTGAAGATCCAGAGTGAACTCTCCAAGAAATGATCCTGTTGTCAGCCAGAATACATGAACGTAAGAAGTCCATCAGCTCCACAGAAAGTGCACAGGCAAACGTGAACAACAGCACGTGTTCGGCACATTTTGCAGTAGTTCACATTGTGACTTTGTGCTACAATTCCACCTTAAGCCAAAAAGCCTGAGAGTGAGCACAAACACATTGTGAGAGTTCATAACATTTGCCACTGAGATTGAAATACACCGTTGTTGCAAATGAGATAATGGAGCCATCTACACATCACTCCGGCTAAATAGCATTATTGATGGCCACCATTTAATGAGACTTATATGGTGCAAGCAAATGTCAAAGTAAGAAAGGGCTCATGAATCATGTACTGTATTTAACATTTGATTAGCATTAGTTAATTAGTCATGGCTGTGTATTCTGGCGTAGCATGAAATAAACCACTGGCTCTGTCTTAGTTCAGGGGCCGCATCCTTTGAAGGCTGCTTTTGTCTTTTTAGTGGCATGAGTAGGCTCTCTAGTTTGCAAGGCTCCTTGGAATGCAGCCTACAGATGCGGCCATACCGATGTACCCATTGTGGTCCAAACGCTCCTAAGAGTCATTGCACTTTTTTTCCCAAAACAAAATTGGTTGGCAAATTTAAGGGGAAAAAAAGGGCCAGTTTGGGTATTTGTACATATGCACAACAAGTAACAATTCTAAGTATAAATTAGTATTGAAAAGTGATTATTAAACTAAAAATTATTAACTACTATACTAGCTTGTCACGCACATCTGTCAAGTTTGCTAGGTGACAGGGGATAAGGGCAGGAAAAGCTAATAATGCGATTGAAAAATGCTCCATGGGCTGGACCGTGTCATTTCAGAATGGTTGGTTTGGCATCACTGGTCTTGGAAGGTAAATCTTTGCAGACCACAGCCTTCAAAGGATGCAGCCCTTGAACTGAGACAACTGTTATTGCCATTAAGAGATCGGTGCCCCATCAACTTATACATTGCTATTTAGATGATGAACTCAGAAGTGAGAGGTTTTCTGGTGAAGAAACTAGGCTGTGCACAAACTGTCAAAGTAAGCGAGTCAGAGCAGCAATCCACCACAATTTTTTGAGGTGAATCATAAGAGCACTTCATGCAACTCTTCCTCCTCTGACCATACAATCTCCAACATACCTCACTAGGTGCAGACATCTCCCATTGAAACTGCACCATCTCATAGCCAGCCTCATATAAGGAGGAAGAAAAATGTAAAAACCGCAAAAAAAATTTTGTATTCTTTCTATTGATGTTTACTTTGTTAATTTTTTAATAATTTTAATTTTTCAGTTCAGTTTTGTTGTAGATTGATGTCCTAATGTGTGCAAGCAGAGTGTATACAATGCATGAGGCTGCCTACGGAAGGCGCTCCTGAACACTGCTCCATGTAAATAGAAGAAAATCCCTGCATTTGACTTTCGACCAGATTTTTGTTGGGTGATGGTGCAATCAATTAAATTTCAATTACATTTATTTAGTGCACCAAATGGGAACAAAAGACACCTCAAGGCACCACACACAAGCAAAGGTTTAACTTTAGCCATCTCAGGAAAGGTTTTTATTTATTTATTTATTTATAGGAAGAAACCACAAGCAGACCAGACTCAGTGGCATGACCATCTGCTCTGGCCATGATAATGAAAAAAAACAACAACACAGAATTATCAGAACAGAAATGCTGCAGCAAAACAACAACATACCACTGAACAAGATGGCCTGGGACTCAATGATTGCACAGATGAAAAGCCATCAATTTCTGTTGCCACAGAGCAGCAATGAACAGGCACAACACCTCACTTTATATGTGCTGCTTACAGGACGTGAGCACAGGTCGTGGAAATGACAACATCAGTTGGTAATGAGCAACGACATATAAGGTACCTTGACACTTGCACAAATTTGATCCGCGCACTGGAGTAAACTCGTTGTAAACCTGCTGTAAACCATTGTAAACTGTGCTGCACAAACAATTCAGAAACACTGTGTCAGTGTGAGTCATTGCGTCAGTGCAGCGCATCACAGCACAGCTCATCTTAATGATTATGATGAGATGTTAAATCTATATTAAACATAATTTTACAGATACTCATAAGAAGGAATGAAATGGCAACTGTTTTACCAAGCCATTACAATATAAATACTACAAATAATTACCTTTGAGATGATTCCAAATGCGTTCTCCACATCATGAAGCGCACAAGAAAAGCTGCAGCTGTAGAAAATTCCTCTGCGATTCCGGAGCGATTAGAGGTGTTTTCCAATTCTGAGAGCAAATGATTAATCCGCTACAAAATAATTATTTTATATAACGCAATTTCCAGTGGCATAAAGTGCATCATCCAGCAGAACACAGCAGGTTGCATAGGCATGACAAATTGCGCGGCAGTGCGGTGGTTAAATGTGTGCAAGTGTCAAGGTGTCTTTACGCTGCTTGGTGCACTACTGGTTGCTTTGCACCATGTCGACAACAGGCCCACATTCTCCACAGGCACATAAAGACATGCACAGCAATTGTTCGCACCTCCTGGCTTCAATAAAGTCTCATGACGCTGCGCAGCCTCGTTGACATCGCAGTTCAGCGTGCCTTTGTGCTCAGAGAACAGTTTGTGAATAAGGATCTGTCCCTTTTTATTTCTTCTGCTTTACACACTGTTAGGGACAAGCACAAGTACACACAAACATGTTGTGGGAGTTGTACAGCAAATAACCATTTGTACCTGAACTGCATGCAGGGAGCAGTGAAGAGAGTGACCGGGAGACGGAGGTGTGGGTGGGTACAGATATAAGGGGAGATGGAGAGTGAATGAACAGCTATTTAAGAGCACTTGAGTAGATGTAGCCACTTCTCCCAGCGGAGTCAGCGGGCCCCTCAGCACTGTGGCATGATTTTTCACTTACCACTCTGTACTCCTTCAATCCCCCAGTTTTTTCTTTTCTCACTCACTGTGTGCTTCAGTGGTTCCATCATTCCCTTTCATTCACGGGGACTACAAGGGACACACACACACAAGTTGACCCATTTGCTCCCCCTGCCCCCACTCCCGCCACCGTTAGTAATACTTCCATTGTGAGAGCCATTATCGCGTATCTCAAGGGTTAAGAGGGGAAACACACAGTCAGATGGGTGATTAGACAACAAGAAGATGAAATATCGACTATTGTTTTGTTGCTTATTGTTTCACAGCGCTCACATTAGAACTGCAGCTAATTCATAAGCTTAATGTCCTTTTATTTAACATCTTTTTTCCCCCCTGCAGAGACCCCGCACTCAAAGACAGTTACACACACACACACACACACACATTTGTACTGCTGCCAGCGCACATGTGGCAGCGGGAAGCGATGCCAAAACATAATGCTCAGCAGACACGGTTTCCTTCAGTGTTGGGATTCAATATGTAGACGTTTAGGCTATGTAAGGGTGCAATTATCTGCAGTGCAGCGGCAGCGTGAGGGCAGAGCCAAAAAGCCTGAACGGGTACAGAACTGTTACAGTAGCGTAGCCAAAGTTTTATGATTTGGAGGGGGTTCACTGCAACTGCATGAATTAGTTTTGACCATAGACTACAAATATATATTGGACAAACCCTGAGAGACATCACCCAGACTTTTTTTCATATTTGGAAGCTCAGGATTGAAGTTATGAAGTTATAAGTTGCCATCTTGGCAGTGCTAGACTCCCAGCCAACTCATAAATACAGGGTGACCCCCCCCCCCCCCAAAAAAAAAAACAGAACTCATGAAATTTGTAATAAATCCTACAACGGTCCAACAAACTTCTTGAAATTTGCTGGACTCAAACTTCAGTCTGTGTAGAATCACTGGGGAAGATGATTGGAAAAACCGTCTTCCCCAACATGTCTTAGTCAACCAAGGAATAGACATTTAGCCTGAAAGCGTATTTCACCAACAAGTTATACCATCTGGAGCATGATTTGGAAAGAACATAACTTTTATGCAAAGTGACCAAAATAACTTAAAGTTTAGTGAATGGTTGTACACAGACTGACGTTTGTAGGATTTATTACAATTATTATGGGTTCTGGTTTTTGTTGGGGGGTAAAGAGGTCATGGGTGGGCAACACAGATGTCATCCGGATGGGAAGAATGAAGCCCAAACAACCCCCTGCCAACGATCTCTTAGTTCCAACAAGCTATGCTAACAGGCATATCTTGGTTTGGATGTTTCATTAATGCAATTTTTTGTGGACTGGGCGGAGCATAATCGTGGGCTTGGGACCCCAGTGATTGACGTTTGGTGGGCATTGGTGTGTGTGTGTGTGGGGGGGGGTAATCTACATTTTATCCTTTGATCCCATTGACGTGGACCTTTTCAAATAACAACCCCTTTATAAGCAACTGTGGGCTTGACATTCATCTACATACGAAATTAGGTGGAAATCAGGTAAATGACAAAAACAGTTTTCAACTTAAGTATTCAAACAAAAACTACTTTATTGGTGAGGATCATTTTGTGAATATCAGTGAGGCATTATGTTCTCTCTGTGTTCGAGCAGTCATGTATTTTGTGTCTCTTATTTCCAGTGTTTGAAATTTGTTTAGCTTATTAAAAAAATGATGCAGGGCATCCATGAAATAAATAAAGATACTTCTGAAAACCCACAAAAGTATTTTCCTGTGTCGATGCATCTGCTTGTGTTTTTGAGGAGCAGAGAGCAATGCAACAAGGTGGTGGAGCTCAGAACTGCACCTTAGAGCCCTAAGAATTACAGCCATCAGCTTTCCTGCAGTCACCAACTCTGAACATGTCAGTGCCTCTTAATTACGTATGTGTGCCACTTGTGCATTTTTTTGTGTCCACATAAACCTGTGGACACTAACTGGTCCTCTGAGCCTTCAGTTCAGCCGCTGTCACAGGATCCTTGTATTTTTCCACAGGCATGTCTGAGGATTACACAGTCCCTCTGGTGTTTCGCTGACCTTACCCCGCACACACCGTGCATGTGCGCCACATCAAAGCGTGTGAGCACTGTGCCCAGCCCGGAGCTCGAGGCACGCTGCTCCACTCCCTCAGCAGGCCGCTGGCACACACATTCACATCTGCCTGCAGGGATCGCCAATAGCAACCATGACATGCGTGTGTGCACGCGCGCGCGCGTGCGTGTTGTTTTGGAAGGAAAAATATTGTGCATTTTATTGCTTTCATATGTGACTTAAAAAAGTGTTTACAGGTCTACTATAAAAATAAAATGTGTAATTTTTAAATCAATCATATTTCACCTCAAATATCATTGTTTTTCATTCTTTTATTCCAGCTCATGGAAACAGTGGATGTAACTTTGTGGTACTTTAGGTAACATGCCAAATCCCAGTCGTTTTACTATTGATTTAGAAGAGCTACACCAAATGTGAAAAATTTGTTGGCCCTGATGTTTGGGCAGCTACATTTTGTCAGGTTTATGTCGTGAAAGGTAAACAGGAGCCTGAATAGGATGAGACAATTCAGGACTCCATGATGGGGTAAACAATAAACAAATAGAATAATTAAAGAAAATACACTGAACAATATATTGCAAAACGAAAAATACACTGCAATAAGAAGTCAGCAAAAAATATACAGAAACATTTTTTTGTCACAAATAAATGGAAAAACAAATCAAGAATGTGCAAAGCTCTTTGGCACCATAGATTTTTGTTGATATTTTTTTTAATTTTTGAATTAGGGGCTCAACAGAAATTGTTACAATAAAAATTAAATGTGACTTGTTTCCCTATTCATTAATGTTAAAAACCTTGATTGCTTTGTAGATGTACTGCTGAGAAATAAAAGGACTGTTACTGATGATTGCTCAATAACATAAAATAATTCTTAAAGTCCCCTTAAAGACTTACAGACCCCTAAAACAAATTGAACTTTTAAATGTAAAATATGATGACACATTTCACTAGAAAAGTCTTGGCGTGTACTCTATAAGATTGATCGATCAATCTGACGCCCTGATTGTTAATAATAACTCAAAACAATAATGCTGTCACCAAATTAATGAGTATAAACTCAGTTGAATTTGTTGCACCACACCCCCATATGCATGTCTGCCACCAGATCTGGACTTTGAGCAGGTGTCACAGTTATTGAGACATAAGATCATATTTTCTTTTTCACACAAATATATGAATCAGAAAATATACGTTACTTTTGGATTGCTTCATAGCGGTCATATTGTAAAACTGAAAGTTTATATATTAATACTATACATACATAACACTGTATATGAACTTAGCTGCAAAAGAAAAAAATGACTGTGAGCGAACTAATTGAGCTCGCTACACAGTGACTGTGGTCCGTGACAGAGAGAGCGTTTCCCCAGATAGATTTATTAAGTCTGAGAAATGACTGCTATTTCCTGAAGATTTAACAGTAGTTCAATTCTAAAACTCAAGGAAGACAGTCATATCACCAACAACCCTGTGGGAAGGATTTTTAATGAATGTTCCAGATGCAGACACTTCTTCCCTTTCTCTCTTTTGCAGTTATATGTAGCTTCAAAACAGCTTGAGAGGGAACAGTGAGCAGTATAATGAGGTGAATGCATCACTGTTAATTATACATTTTAGGCAGGGGGAAAAAAAATCAAATGGACACATGCTTTAGATGTTAATATGTGTTCTCCTAGTACACATAGGAGGCAATCGTATGAACTCAGATATACTGGCACATGTAAATAGGTATTGGGCAGCAATACACAAGAGTTATACACAGTCTAAATTATTCCCTGTAGGAGCACAAGCTGAGGGGAAGATATGGCGAGTGTGAATTATCCCTGATCAATATATAGAGTTTAGTGGAAACACGGCTGTTAATTACGCCCCCGTCTGACTACATACTCACCTCTTCTCCCACATTTGTGTTTTCTTTTCTCTCGTCCTACTCTTCCTCTGTCAACCTCGCTGACCTACACACAGGCCAGCTGTACGAGTCCAGTCCAAATCAGTCGGTTGTATACAGACACGCATATAACCTCAACACCTCCATCCCTCCACATTTATCAATAGTTTTCTTTCCTTCTCTCTTGTTCTTCATTAATTATTCTCTCAATGTTGCATCTCTCATCCCTTCTGAAGCACAGAGAAAAGGTTTATTTCCCAGCGCTCCTTTGAAATCCCAGAAGTCTGTGTGCCCTATCTCACCTCCAAGCCACAACCAGACACCCTGTTAGAGGCTATTACAATCACCAGCCCCCCCCAACAAGACCCAGACAGAACCTGGACATTAGCTAATCCATACTTATTGCATTTGGGTTCCTCTCACAGCCTTGTAATTCACACGGAGAGACGTATCAACGTGACATATGTCGGCAACAGGTCAACAAGGCGAGACGCTACACTGACACTGAATTGACTTAGCTCAAGTCTCAAAGGACTGTGTACAGTGCATCTGGAAAGTATTCACAGCGCTTTGTTTTTCCACATTTTGTTATGTTACAGCCTTTATACAAAACGGATGAAATTCATTTTGTTCCTTAAATTCTGCACACAATACCCCATAATGACAATGTGAATAAAGTTTCTTTTGAGATTTTGCTAATTTATTAAAAATAATAATTTAAAAACCCTAAAATCCCTGCACATAATATTCCCAGCCTTTGCATGAAGCTCAAAATTGAGTCAGGTGCATCCTGTTTCCACTGATCATCTTGAGATGTTTCTACAACTTAATTGAAGTCCACCTGGGGTAAATTCAGTTGATTGGACTGATTTGGAAAGACCACCTGTCTACATATAAGGTTCAACAGTTGACAGTGCATGTCAAGCACAAACCAAGCACAAACTGGCCGCCCGTCTAAACTGAGGCGTTGTCAGAGAAGAGCTTTAATCAGGGATGGCCAAGAACCTGATGGTCACTCTATCAAAGCTCCCGCATCCTCTGTGAAGAGAGGATAACCTTCCAGAAGGACAACCATCTCTGCAACAATCCACCAATCATGCCTATATGGTAGAGTGGCCAAACAGAAGCCACTCCTTAGTAAAAGGCACATGGCAGCCCACCTGGAATTTGCCAAAAAGGCGCCCGAGACTCTCAGACCACGAGAAACAAAACTCTCTGGTCTGATGAGACAAAGATTGAACTCTTTGGCATGAATGCCAGGTGTCATGTTTGGAGGAAACCGGACACCATCCCTACAGTGAAGCATGGTGGTGGCAGCATCATGCTGTGGGATGTTTTTCAGCAGCAGGAACTGGGAGACTAGTCAGGATTGAGGGAAAGATGAATGCAGCAATGTACAGAGACATCCTAGATGAAACCTGCTCCAGAGCGCTCTTGACCACAGACTGGGATGATGGCTCATCTTTCAGCAGTACAATGACCCAAAGCACGCAGCCAAGATATCAAAGGAGTGGCTTCAGGACAATCTGTGAATGTCCTTGAGTGGCCCAGCCAGAGCCAGACCTGAATCTGACTGAACATCTCTGGAGATCTGAAATGGCTGTGCACCGACACTCCCCATCCAACCTGATGGAGCTTGAGAGGTGCTGCAAAGAGGAATGAGCAAAACTGCCCATGCGCCAAGCTTGAAGACTTGAAGTTGTAATTGCTGCCAAAGGTGCATCAACAAAGTACTCAGCAAAGGCTGTGAATAGTTATGTACATGTGATTTCTTAGTTTTTTTATTTTTATAAATTTGCAAACATTTCAAAAACCTTTTTTCATGTTGTCATTATGGGGTTCTGTGAGTAGAATTTGAGGGAAATAATGAATTTACTCCATTTTGGAATAAGGCTGCAACATAACAAAATAGGAAAAAGTGATGCACTGTATACGGCCCGGTCTGCTCATATTGAGTTTCTGTGATGGCTGCTTAGCTTGTGGTGCTACTCAGACCGGCGGGGAGAACGGAAGGTGTTTCAGCACACTGAGTTTTACTGACAGGACTTTATAGACCACAAAGCTACAGGGATCAATAGCACTGCACTGCGCAACATGGCTGGACCCAAACACTGGAAGATGCATGACACAAAGGCTTCAATCAACATCCTGTAGTGTGCTACATAGACATGCAGTTTGTAGGGCGCAACGATGTCAAAACTCACTGTTCAGATCAGATCACATTTTTTCAGATCAGCAAAAAAAAAAGATTAAAAATACTTTACTTTCTATTTTAAAGAAGTTAAAGAACAACTACTACATGTTTTACCAAAAGTATTAACTTTATGCAAAAAAAAAAAAAAAAAAAACTATGACACTGATTTCTTGAAAAGGTGGGGTATGGGCCAACGAAGAAACCATTACTTTTGGAGTAGATCCAATTAAAGGCTGGATCCAGGTTCTCCCACCCCGCACCCCCAATTTTTTTCTTTAGCATTGTGAGATCAGCCATTTTTCAACATTTGCATGAATTTCTCATGAGATAATGAATTTTTTTTTCCATAAAGATCTGTGCATTATCTCTTTCATGTAAATGTTAAAAATGCCAGATCTTACAGTGTTAAAGTGAAAAAGTGCCAATCGGATCTGCTCCAAAATGAGTGCTTTCTTCCTTGGTCCATACTCCACCCTTTCACCTAATTTCATGAAAGTTGGTTGAGTAGTTCTTGTGTAATCTTGTTAAAAGACAAGGGGCACCGACTACATAACAAGTTGCTTCTGCTCATTGTCCTGAATGAAAACACAATTATTATTTTTACAACAAATCACCATGACAATAAATCTATATTTCACAATATTATTTAAAACTTTGCAATTAATCTGCGGTTCAAACACATGCCGAACCTCCGGGCGTTTTCTGTACTGCACAGTGATGAGCTTCCATCTGTACACCACAAACTCAAATTTGAACAAATGTATGTGCACAACACACTTACTGCCACAATCTGTCCCATCACACGCACACCCGCTTTCGTTTATGTTTTTCTCGACTGATCTCGAGCCTCCAGGTGGCCTTGTGTCCCCTTGAACAACAGCGCAGAGGTTCACTCCACTTCCCCCATGTCACCGGGGCCAGCGCCAGGTATTGTGTGGCCGACACAGCCACACACCCTGCCGGGGATTTGCCGCTGGGTCACAGAGTTGACATTTATTGAAGGAAGTTGCATGGAGAGTTACAAGGAGTTGACAGTCCTCTTCTCACGTCCCTGTTCAGAGTTTAAGAAGCTGTACAGCGCACACCCCTCTCTGTTTCCAACAATAAATGAAACAATGAAGCTGTTAAGCACTCTATGACCCTCCCAGGACCCAATATAATGAGAATGACAGCTTTTATTTCCCTACATAGTGCCACTAGATTTTAAATTTCTTGCTGGATATCACACCTGATGACTTGTTTGAATGTCCCGGTCAGGGTGGGAGTATAAAACACATTTACATATTACATGGATAAATATGATTTAGTAAAGAACAATATGAATCACATACATGCGCTCACATGTTAAAATACTCTACGTGGCAGCATGAGTAATATTTGTGGGCCACAAGGGAATGCTGAGTTTAGCAGACCGTGAGAACAGTGAAAATCTAAAAAGTAGAAGCTGAGTGAAATGGATTGAGTGTGTTGAGGACCAGATGTGCTTCGGATGGATCAAACATCTGCCGGTCTGCAAGTCCTCAATGGTCCTGAATGACCCCCACCACCCCATTTTTCTCCACATGTCCCGGTAAATCTTTTGTTTTTCACTACAGTATCTGTCCCTCATAAAGATCAAAAAGTTGGATTTTAACCGACTTTGTTGAAAAAAGAAAAAAAATGCTTCACTTTAATTTTAAGCATTCCAAGTGAAAAGTATGGCATGCACAGTGACTCAAAAGCACATTTACAACAGAGATTTCATCTTTTTGTCTCCGTTACAGTGCGTTTTGATGGTCTAGAGCTTTCCTTGGTGTATAAGTTACAGTGCGAAGAGTCGGCAGCAGATGGTAATGGTGTTTTTGCAGTAACTAATCACTGCTCTGGAACGTATGACAGTAGACAGGCCCAGGGACCCAGAACCATGCCACAAGAGATCTGAGTGATACTTTGTGTTGTGCCCACATTATCATAGCAACACCTAGACTAACATATTCACATATGCACATATAAATATGAAACATTCTCTGGGCCTCTGAGCCACAGGGGCAGATGTTTTTCTGGCACATAGGTTGAGGTAGTTTAAATTACGTTGCAGCCACAGTGGCACGCTATGAGCCAACTCTCACACAGGCAACAATTCCAAATGAGGAAAACAGGGAGAGGGCACTGTTTGGGGACCATTTTACCCCACTCAGTATCATATTTCACTCTGGAACAGTAGTAAGCTTAACATACATATACTGTATATACTGTAAAAGTGTGTTGTTTGATCCACTTTTGTGATTTACCTCTGTGTTTCTCCCTATCCACCAGGTCGTTATTGTAAATAAGAATTTTTTCTTAACTTACCTGGATAAATAGAGGTTAAATCAAATAAATCAAACACTAATGCAATCTTGAATCCAGAGTAGTCCTGACTTAGGTGGGATGAGATAAGAGGTAGGTAGAGTGAACTTAACCTTAGTAAAGCTACACTGTCATAAGTGTTGCTGACAGTAAGACACATTTTTATCAGATAAACTGTCTTACACTCATTTGAAGGACACAGATAGATGCCAAACTTTATAATTTTAAAATGTTTTAAAGTACAGTAACGTGCAATGGCTTCAGGGACATTTAATGTGAGTAAAATAGACGCTACAAATCTAATATTATTCATAATATCATACTATAATGGTCACAGTGTATGTGTACAGCAAGCGGGGGGCTTGCTGTACACACACACACACACATGCACACAATGAATGTTTCATATTATATGTGTAGTTTTTCTTATTAAATACAAATATGTAAATGCATGAGTACTTTTCGCCTTTGAAAATACATAATATTAAAACATCTGTGAGCACAGTGAATTCACGCTCACATACAAACAGGTATGAAATTGTTCATTTCATACCTGTTGGTATAAATGTTACATGTTACATGGGCTTTGAAACAGTCATGATCACAAATAAACAACATATCTGATCTCACGTCCATAAATTAGCCATTGTGCTATATATTAACATGGTGCTAGAAATTTGCTGACGACTTCTGACTTTGATCGTTGACAATCCGACCTAAAATCAAATCAAACTTAATGCCATCTGTAGGCCTAATGTACCTGCCAAGTTTGATCAAATCAGATTAGGCCTTCTGAAGGTGTTCTATAGCTTGCTAACATACTATATACAGCATAGTCACACGAAGACTATTAATGTGGCAGCATCACAAATAGTTTCTTGCAAGAAAATCAGGTGACATTTAATCAGGTTTTTAAATTTATTATAAGATTTTTCTATTAAACAGTAACTGACTTTGCGCTGCCATGCAGGAAGATGGAAGAAAAAGAAGATTGTAATTGTACAAACATAAATACATACACAAAATTGGTCCTCCACATTTAACCCATCGTAATTACAACAAGATACAGTCGAACCACTAGGAGCAGTGGGCAGCCACCGCTAGGTGCCCAGGGACCAACATCAGATGTAGAGATGCTGCCCTGGTCAGGGCGGAGACAGGAGTACACCCTAATCAGCATGCTTTTGATAGAGGGAGGAAACCGGAGTTCCCAGAGCAAACCTACGCAGACACAGGGAGACATGCAAACACACAGAGAAAGGTCCAGGCGGAATCCCACTAACTACTAAGCCACTGTGCCGCCTCTCTAAATTTGGTGATAATCAGATAAAATTTGTAGAAGTTATTATGTGCACAGGAATCAATGCTGTGTTCAGTATAGTGGGTGGTCCTTCAAGAGCTTTAGTGAAATCTGGTCAAGCTTTATTTTAAACCTGTCCAAAATACAGTCATTTCAGAGGTTCAGTTCAAATTGATGAAAATTCAACAAATTTTCTTCAAGTTATCATTGGAATGGAAAGACCCTTGTGTGAGGACTGTATAGTCTTTACACCCCACCCCAACCCCCATTATGGTCCCACAGTATAACTTAGTGAAGTAACAAACGATGCCATGTCAACAAAACCATCAGGACCATCCACCCAGCATTTTCTCAGCACTTATTGATATATGGTCCTCCTGAGACTTTTAACAACTAGTCCTAATTTCTCTACAACCACTGTTGCCAATTTGCCAAACATTGGGAATTGTAGGTTCGTAGTTAACATGACAGACACAGACTCCTTTGGGGAACCCAGACCCCCCTAGTGGCCCTTGTTACTTATGTGAGTAAGGCAGACAGTGAAATAGCGTTGCGTTGGAAGGAACCAAGAGAGAGAGACTCGACTTAATGGTCTTGCATCTTCCTGGCAGCATGTCAATAATGGCTCTGATCACATTAAGTAAAGAGTCCATTAGCTTATTCTGCTTCCCCCTGCATGCTGTATGGCAAAAAGAGCAAGCTGAAAAGCTCCTCTAATGCTACATGTCTGTCTGTTACAGACACCTCTATCTGCGTCCAGGTAGACCAAAACAAAATCACTCCAAGGTTTACCTGCAATCCATTACTCGGTCACATCTATTTCCTTTAACACAGTAAAATGGATTTGATGTGTGGATTACCTGGACTGTGTGGGTAATGCCATTACATTTCAAAAGATATGGAGGACTAGATTTTTATACATAGAACAGTAAGACGCAACATATTGGTGTCATCTGCTGGAGCCTTCGTAGAAGCGGGAGCTAGAGGGACACCTATTAAAAATGCATACTTAGACCAAAGCAAAAGTATTTGAAAACTTCCTGAATCCATCCCAAATATCATGTTTTTGGCTGGACCCAGTTTATTTCAACAACTATTCTGAAATTTAGATTGTTAGATTTTAAATAATAGCAGTAATGCTCTTGCCTCCCAGAAATGAAAGCCCATGTGCCCCATTCTCCATATATATTTGGTGGTGGGTGAAGAACAGCATCAGTCGTAAAACCTGTGCCAAATTAAGATGCAGATCTGATCTGGACATTACGAGTTTTGAGTAATCCTCCAATCAACCAACAACAACAAACAAAACATCACCTCCTCAGAGGGGCATAAAAGTTTACAAAAAATAGATATATTTTTCATTTTTAGTGCTGGATATCACCAAAGATTTTATTTTCCTGCCTGTAAACAGCTTAGGGATATAATGTGATCAGGAGTGGGTATTACATCAAAGGGAACACAAATTACTGATACACCAAGACACATTACAAATGCATTATGTGGCCAAAGAACAAATTGTGAGCATATGTTAATGCACCTTTACTGCGTGGGTCTCCTGCCAGAATTGTAATCAAGACAAAGGGGATGTGATACGAGAGAGAGAGAGAGAGAGAGAGAGAAGCAGGTTTTCAGCTCCCCTCCACATCGCACACACACCCACCCTGGACAGACAGACCATTTCTCAACCGCCTCACTGCTCTCCATTGGCCCTGGAGGTAACACAGCGGCCCCCACATCTGTCTCCCAGGCCTAGGACAGACCTGGCTGCTTCATCCAGACCCAGCAGATCACAGGAATCATCCTCAATTAATGTGAACCATCAGGCATCCCCTTGCTGCTGCGCTCACTCCACCCCTGTTCTCTGAGGCGTCCCCACTGGCTCAGTGCTGGGTCCGTTGAACTTTACACATCGACCACGGCTACGGTAACTTAGCACAGTCGGGTGAGGCAAGCCAACGTTACTGTGTGCTTTGGGAAAAGACAGGGAATCAATATATCAGTGCGATGTTCACGTGTAAGTGCTGCGAGGCAGCTCTTCAGAGGCTCTGGACTCAGAACAGCCGACGTTGCTCCACAGCATACAATGGCCTGAAATGGCTTCCATGTGCTGCCCCATCTGCACTTCTGCTGGGCCGTGGCCAAATGACCGTCCTTTTTAAAGCTACAGAGGGCCGGCTTTAATATAGAGTGTCACAGTGGATGTTTTGGAGGTTGTGGAATGTCTATGGGTCAGCCAAATCTCAGGTTCAGCAACTATTTTTTAAAAGAAAAGTTGCTGGAAAAGAAATGGAAACTGTTTACTGAAGGATACCTGCAAACTGCGATGTGCCAGATTGTGACTCAAGCGTCTGTGGTAAAACCTTGTGCAGTAACTACCCCCCCCCGCCGATCACCCCCTCCCCACCCAACACCACCCCTGCAGTCTGCAACTGCACTATAAATCTCACTCCAGTCGATTACTGTGCCCTTAGCAACAACTAACACCACAGTCATGAATTTTTAAACCAAAGCTTGAGTTAAATCAGGTTGAGAGTGAAAGCCGGGGTCTTGCTGCATGTTGTTGATCATAGCATTTGGTCCAAGAAATCGCCCTGTGGCATTTCACATTTTACTCACCACATCAGACCAGCAAGAACTCCCCTCTGATGAGAACAGTATGAGCCAAGAACACTGACAGTTCTTGTGGAAGTTAAATGAGAAGCAGAATTTATCTTTAATAGATGTTTCAAGTTAAAATCAGGAAGAATAGCCACAGAGGCTCCTGTTTGGAGATTATTGTTTTCCCGTTGTTTCCGCATTGTTTCGAAAGGGATACGATTATGTTGAAATCGGATTATGGTTTTCCTTCTGGGCCTTATAAATGATTCTCTTCTTCAACGAGAAGTCACTGTGCTTTGCTGCCGCCTATCTCTCATTATCTTTTGCCACATTTACGCGCAACCAATCGGATTTTCCTTGACGCCACTGATCCACCCCACTTCAGGCTTCCCTACCTTTTTTTTCATAACTTCTCCAAAATACTCAATATACTATTCTCTACTTTTTTAGACGTCTTCATATGTTTGGTGTATCTCTATTCTAACATTTGTTATATCTGTCCAGCGTCATTACTCCCCACATCATTACCCGTGATTGATGCGTCATGCCTAATTCACCGGTCTTATTACAGTGTTATAACCGTAATCCCTTCTTGATCACAAAATACCTGATCACCATCTTAATTGTAATTTGTTGGCAATTTCTCAACCCAGTTCTCCACAATTCTATTCCAATTACATGTGTTCCGTAAATCTTATTGGTTAATCGTGTGAGATTTCCAACCATAGAATGTCGGGTAGACGGTGGCAAAATATTCGACCATTCACATTTGATGTATTACTCCGCGCCCTGACTGCGTCGCTACGCAGATATCAATAATGGTGCTGTCAGATGAGAGCGAGAGAAACAGTAAGCTACATGCTACGCTAAGCTTCGCCGACCGCAAATACTACAGAAAAATAAACCGTGGCAAACAATAGAATTGGATTAGAATGGGAATAATGCATCACCGGGGGTAAAACTCCATTTGCGACCATAAAATCCAGCATTAATGTCAGCAAATCATCAGACAGCAAGGGGGTTATTCCCTAATTGCGGACCCCTGGGCTCACATATTTACAATAATCAATTTCTTGAGCACAGCCTGAAAGTGGTTCTGAAAGGGGTTTAGTGAATAATATTTCTTGACCCTAACCCTGTGATGGGTTTCCAATATGTCGACCTGAGTTTGAGTCCTGGTCACTACACCTGTCCTTGGGTGAGACACCTTCATCTACATTGTCTCCAGTCCACCCTCCTTGTAACTTTGACTGGGGAAGTAACCTGCATCAGACTGGGGTCCCATCCAGAAGAGTCGTGGTTTCTGCTTCACCTGCTTCACCTCAAGGAATCTGGGTAGAACAACCAACACCAGTGGGCCCAAGGGCCAATAAAGGATCATCTTCTTACTTATAAAACCTGTGTAACTTAGTGGATAGCACATTACTTGAGTTCATCATTATATTTCATGCACTGTTCAAGTACAAAATCAACACATAGTAAAACAAATACAACACATCAGGTTTTCACCCCCTTGTGCATGTTCTGAATAATTCTCACACCTCCTGTTTGTCTGTTCCCCCTCATGCACCTCCAAACATCGTGACCTGGCAGCTTCTCCAGACTTTTGATCTGACCATTCATTTCTGATATTGTCACAATTATAGATATTGTTGTGCACTATGTTGGGTCTTCAAAAAACTAAAATATGCACAGATGTATCTGATGTGGAACTTGCTGTTACACATAATATTTCATGCTTCCAGCAGATGTTTTATCAATATCTCTTTCCCCACGCAAATGTAAGTGCATATCATCTCTCATTAAAACCAGACCACTTTCAAGGAAACCCATGTGTGGACATACCAGATGACACCACTATTTTTTCGCTAAATGCTCTCCAGGGAGACAGCGTGGGAAAGAATTCTGAGTAACGCCACGTTTTTGTTGAGCTGCTAGATGACTTTTTGCAGTCGGCTTTGTACAAAGACAACTGTAAACCACATGGTACCAGCGCAGTTTTTTTTTTCCTGCACAGAAGTACAGTTACGAAGGGTTGGTTTGTGTCATTTTTGTGGAATGTACAGCCACAAGTTGACAGCTGTAACTGATCGATGCCATCCAAAGTGTTTTTGATGATCCAGTGGCATTGTTCTTCTTGCAAAAGCACATTTTATTATGATGATCCAAGCCAATGTTTCTACAGTTGAAAACTCACCGGAGACAAAAAACAGATAGCTCAGCTGTTAGGCCACATCACAAAGTAACCGATTCTATTGATGTGTAGGGCATCAACGGGGAATTTACCATGATCAGAGTGTGAATTTCAACCTCTACATTTCTTACAAATGCCCACCACCCACGTCTGGACTTAGCTACTGATTTCCCTGTGGTCCATCACAGGGGAAGGAGTAGAGCTGGTTGTTCACACATGACCTCTGACCTGCCAACGGGGACCCAATCGGAGAGCAGCCTGCATCTTGGGAGCTCTTGCCCTCAGATGTGATGGCTGCAGGCAGTGGGCTTTTCATGAACCCATCCCCCATGGCACCCCCACGCCACTAGATTTTCTGAATTATTCATAGAACCAGTGGTGGGGTGGGAAGAGCAACAGAATATGGAAAAGGCACGAGGTTCAAGACCTTCTCAGATCACAAGGAACTTCTGCTTAACCTCCCTTGAAGTCATGAATACAGGGATAGAGCAGGTTTTTTTTTTAAGGAATTGGATCTGAAAGCAGGCTTGGAGATCAATGGGGGTTCCCTTGAGGTGCGATGGAGATCGCATGCACTGCGAGGTGATTGGTGAATCAATGTGGTTCCCATGGTTTGCTTTGCCATTGTGAGAACTGATCCTCTTGTTTGCAAGTGATACTGTTTTGTGATCAGTTGCACTCCTCTCTCTTTAACTGTGAACACACACTGTAGCTGTCATCCAGACACATCCTGTTGTGAAAATGTAAATAGCTGCGACTTTATAGGGCACATGAGATCTGAATGAGGGTCAAAGAGCTCCTGTTTGATCTACAATACTCAGGCACACGACAGTACGGCACACAGACAGGTAGAATTTTCCCCTTGATGTTCTCCAACCTGACATAGTCATTGAGTAGGATAGGCGATGTTTTGTGAAGAGCATATACATGTTAAGCTGTTAATCCCTAATGCACACCGTGCACCCTAATAAAGTCGCATGCACAGGCTCTTAATATGGCGAGGCGTAGAATCTGCTAATTGCATAATTGCCTGATTTGTTTTACCTGACACTGATGCCCTGGAACCATGACAAGGCCATCATTTGCTCATCCTCACTGTCAGCAAATTACAAGGTGGATACGCCACCACACCACCCTCCAAACACCACGGTGTTACAGAGACGGGCATGAATTAAGAATGCATTGCGGCAGGCGTGCAATGACTAAATACCGCTGTTGCCAGATTAATTCTGAGAGACACGGAGGCAGGCAGATAAAATAAACTAACAGCAGCAGGCTGTCCACCAGATAAAGTGTGTACCCCATCGTCTCTCTGCTGTAATTATTGGCTAATAGTCATTAACCTGGCAAACAGAGGTTTAGCTGTGTTGTTTAAAGGACTCTGGGATGCATAATGACAGACTAATATGTCATAGCGCTGGGGGATATGGGGTAGGGGTGGATTAATGAGATTTTACTGGAGGGAGTGTACAAGAAGGGTGGGGCACGCCTGGAAAATATAGGGGAAAAGAGGGCCACATTAAGCTAATTGGAAGATGAGTGCCTACTTGTAAAAGTGCTTCTAATGGCATATTTGTTTCTCTCACAGCATCAAAAGACTAATGCAGGCGAGTGTGGTACTGGAGTAAGGACTTCAGGGCCCCTGTGTTTGTCTCAAAATGCGTCTGCACGTATTCTTTGCACACAATGTGTGCACATTATCAACTTTGACTGTGTAGTAATGTTAATGGGATTATATATTTGATTTGACTCCAATGAAGTGACATATTGGAAAAAACATGCAGTACTGTGCAAACATTTGTTCTCTATGTGCCTACAACTTTTGTTAATAAGAAAAAGATGCTTAATATCGAATATAAAAGAGTTTTTGGTGCTCAAACAACAAATGTCCTGCATAACATTAAACCAGATTATTAATTATTTTATTATTATTTACTGATCATCTCCAACTGTCTTTATGTTATGTGTTGGAGAGTACACCTAAAATAAACTGATTTTATTTTTATTTGGAAAATGGGTTGTAACTTGATGAGTGGTTTCTTTCATGAAAGAAAAAATAATAATTATGTTGTCATACAAATGTTGCAATTTCAAATTTGATTTTCTGTTGAAACACCGATTGGGAAAAAAAAACCTCATGCCCTTCATATTTTTTATTTGTTTGTTTTTGTCCCTCAAAATTATATGGCACAACATTTAGCACAATACTGTATATCTGTTGAACTGCAATTACATCTAAAGTTTATACACAGAAGTGCCTTCTCTGTCAGTTGAAGCTGTAAATTACACAATCAATATGAGCAAAACCATAAAAAAGCTGTTTATACACATTTTATTGCACAAAATTGCTACCTTTAATTTAAAATATCCATTCTGACTTGTATAATCTGAATCACATACAACGGAAATAAAAATAATAATATTAACACCCCCTTTTGCATCTCCTCTTTTTTATTTTTGGAAATAAGGTTTGTAATTCATATTTGACAAATTAGTGGGATTTAATAATTGGATTTTTGTTCCAATACAAATGTCTGGACATTTCAAACGTGAGTTTCTGTTGGCTGACCAATGAAGAAGAAGAAGAAGAAAAACTACACATTTATCAAAATTCTAGATTGCCTCAAACTTTTGTTTATGGTGCTAAACAATTTCACAAAAACTACTGATTTAAATATTGATTCTGTTCTATTAGGAAAGTAATATGTGCGCAGCATCCAGTTCCAGTCCAGACATTCAGTAGTAAGTGATGGTAATCTCTCTGATGCAGTTTTTTTTTTCCTTTTAATTTTTATTAATACATGTTTACACTTTTAGTAAAACTTTTGGGTGCCTAAGACGTATCCATAGTACTATATAACTCAAATCATTTTTAATGTACAACTATGTATTGGCTTAAAAAAACTAACTGCAGTTTTCCACTTGGACTGTACCTTAACCAAATCCTCTCAAATAGCATCAAATCCTTTCCGAAACCACTATGCCTCATTTCTGAGCTCACGTCGACTCTGTGCCCTCTGCTCGACCCCAGCCAGAGTGCTTGTTGACTGACCTCCAAAAACCATTTGACCAGTCTCAGACAGAAGCAGAAGTGCTGACCCGCTCTGACAGCTGGCTGGTCCTTCCCAACACTAATGGGTTCCAGTTTGGCCGGTGTCGCTCCGTGTCGGCGGTGTGGAGGCTCAGTTCAGGATTGAGGAGAAAATGAAATGCCCAACCCATGTTGTTCTTTGTGAATAAGGCAGGGCTGGATGACTGTGTGTGAGAAGAGAGCAATTTTGGGCAATCCACCTTTTCTGAGGGAAAGGTTTTATAGTTTTATTGAATAATATTACTTATAATTTGATAATGACTCGCATTCTTAAAGGAGCTCATTGGGAACTTCTGACATTTATGAATTTTTTTCAATTCCAAATTGAAAAGTTCAACTGAATAAAGTCAGAAAACTCATGTTAAGAGCTTTAAATGATCTTAAATTGAATTAAATATGGCCCAGCATTGGCACCCCAACACTCACAGATGAATATAATCCAAAAGAAAAGAAGAAAAAAAAATCACTTCTTAAATTACAATTTCTCAAGAATTTGTCTTGTTGTGGAACTATTTAAAGATTCACTTTTTAATTTGCTTTCATTTTTCTTTTTTTTTTTGGTTCAATTAAATCAAATGGAAGTAGTAATGCCCAGATGGCCATGCAGAAATAATAGTACCCAGGCTAGAATTTAAAGTCATACCTCCAGGCAAAACTCCAGAGCGCACACAGAATGAAAGTGTAAAATGTTTTTTAATGTATATTTAACAGCAAATACCCCAGTGACTATTGATGTTTCATCTCAGAAGAATCTGTTTCTCCAGTATATCTGAGGGCATGATATGAAGCTGCTCACACTTTTATTTTCTGTTTTTCTGCACTTCTTCCTCTGTCTCTCGCTCTCTCTCTCTCTCTTTTTCTCCGTCGCTCTTTAAACATTTATCTTCTGTTTTCTCCTTACAGGCCTTTTGTGCTTTGTAATGTTGGTTTTTACAGCTTTTTACTCACCAGAGTTGCCATTTATCTTTTATAGATGCCAGCATCTGGGAACACGTGTGAAATGTTACCACTTCGCTGTGACAAATAGTCATAGCTTGCGTTATTCCCTTGTCGACACTTGCGCACGGTCCCACGGGAACCTGTGTGTTAACTGTAGGATTTACACCACCTCTTTTTTCCTTCGTTCCTTCATTGCTATCACACCCTACGTTGAACAGCAGCTGCAGCAGTTTCAAGTTTTGGTTTTTCAGTACCATGAAACTAGAAAAAACTACAGCACTGAGTCCACTCACCATGTTCACCAACTTGGTACAGAGATGCTTGCGTTACACCAGTGATCATTTTTAGCAAATAGCGATGAAATTAGATTGGGAGTAAATAGCTCTGCTCTTTTAGAGAGCTCTCAAAGGATCCGAGCAGCATCGAGGATTCTGCCAAGTGAGCTAATCCTCAGGATTTAGCTAAATATGTGATCAATATATCTGGCAAACAATCATACTAAAGCTTAAATTACACAAGAAGGAATTTGGGCTCAGTGGTGGAACAACCCTTAGCTGCTATTGATGCTCTTGAAATCAGTCGTGTGTGTGTGTAAATGCACTCAGTTGTATGTGATTAGATGTGTCAACTCAAGTAGCAGTCAGAAATATGAATTAATTAGATTATTTAGTATTATACAAGTGAGCAGTCAAAAGCAGTATTTAATACAGACAAGACATATCACAAGCTCATTGGCATGAGTCTCGTCAGTTTGGAACCCAGGCGCTGCCATGTAAAAGATGGAGTTCCCAGTCCCTTTCCCCATCTCCTTCACAATTCCTGTTGTCCTCTGGTGGACACCAGCAACAGAATTACTTCCATATCGAGCAGAAACAAGTCTTTTCTTTATGCCCTGGTCACACGGCGATAGCTGGACAACGGATAAAAAGTCAAAAATCGCTGAGAAAAGGTGGACGAATGATCGTTCACCTTTCCCATCACCAAACGAAACAAAACCGAAACTAATCCAATCCAATTCACTTAATTTTCATAGCACATTTTACAAACAGAATGTTACCAAAGTGCTGCACAAAAATGGAGTAAAACAGTGCTCCTACCATAAAAAATAGTATAACTAGATTAAAACCATAAATAAATAATGACTATATCATTACAAAAGTACAAAATCAAACCATAAGTAAAATCCATAATAAAATATCATAAAAGTACAAGTTAAAACACTAAAAGAATGAAAGAAACACGAAGTGAACACTTTAAACAAAATCAAAACGAAACATTTATGATGACATGACTGATAGCAGGTATACAACCGAGCGCAGCCAGCCTTGTCTTCATTTCCGTAGCACTTGCAGGTGTGAGATTTTGTTTGTCTTGACAACAGGTGAAAGATTGTGTTTGTCTTCACATTCCTAGATCTTCATCAGCCATGGGGAACTGTCTGGGTCAGACGAAGCCTACTACCGAAGCCACACACACGTAGGCACACGCAGGCCAGCCACAAACAGTTGAAATGTGCGTAAATAGTTTAAGTAGTTGATAAAACATTCTTAACGCTATTGTTTCTGTATGAAAACATTGCTTTTTTGTCCTAAAAATAAACAATTCATTCGCGATACAAGGATGTTTCGTTCAGCTCGTCGAAGCTTTAGTTATTGATTCATTCATATATCATTGTGTTCGTTCAATACATCGGACTTGGGAGGTTGAACGACGCTGACATTACGAAAACTGAGCAAACGATAAGAAACCGTCAGGAACAAAAGCAAAACAAAATACGGACGATTTGAGGTTGTCATTGGTATTCATTCAAATTTTTCAATGGTTTAATATTCTGACAAAGAGCCAGCTGCGGGAATGAAGCTGAACGAAGGTTAAACAATGCCCCCGAAAGTCAACGAAAGTCCAGATGTCTTGTTTCGCTTGGGCTTCGTTGTCCTTCGTTAGTGCCGTGTGACAGGGACTTTAGGTTTCTAGTTGTATGAAAGTTCTTTTCTGGTGCCTCAAGTTCCAAAATCACCAAAACAAAAACAACAACAACAAAAAAACAAACAAACAAAGACTATTCTGCAGGATGGACAATCATACGACAGAGTTTTAGGGCCACACTGAATTTCTTTTTTTTTTGGACTTCGAGAATAAAGTCGTAATTTTACGAGAAAAAGTCGTACTTTTACGAGAAAAAAGTTGAAATATTATATTATGACTTTATTCTCATAATATTATGACTTTATTCTAGTAAAATTACGAATTTATTCTCGTAATATTACGACTTTATTCTCGTAAAATTACGACTTTATTCTCGAAGTCTGAAAATTACGACTTTATTCTCATAATATTACGACTTTATTCTCGTAATATTAAGACTTTATCCTCAAAGTCTAAAAAAAAAAATTCTATGTGGCCCTAAAACGCCATCGTACAATCAGCTACAGTACTGGGTGTAATTTAACTTTGCACTTACGTCATTGATGAAGATCCTAATGACTGGTGTAGGTCAAGGAGACAACCACATAACGCCTGGATGGTAGATAGAGATACTTTGAAGAAATAGGGATGGACTAAACCTCTGTCTGGGTGGCTGCCAGTCAGGACGCCTGGGAGTGGTTCTGTAAGCCAGAAGATGTGAGAATGTGACACACTAGCATGTGCTTCTATACCTGATCTGAACTGATGCAACAGAACAAGAGCCCATTTTTCCCAAAGTGCCTTGCCAGGTCTTGATATCTGACAATATGCACATTTAACAGAGTGAAGCTTTTTTGTCTCTTTAAGCTGCTGATAGTGTCATCTCCAAAAGACACTGGCAAAAAAACTGCATTTGGAAGAAGAAAGCCCAAGACTCCATTGGGACAGCTGTGATCTCTTAGGAAGAGCAAATCTGTTTCTCACCATTCCCAGGCATCCGCAATTAGAGAAATTACAAACATCAGTGAGTGTTTAAAACAACATAAATTGTCGAAATTTACTGTACTTCAGTTCTGACCCCTTCTATACATTGCCAACGTCACAGCTCTGGACACAATCAACATTTGAATGTCATTTACAATGAAGTATTTCACCATTAATATTTAAGGTGATACAGGAAATGCATCCTTTAAACCTCCCTTACATGCTAATATCATCATCAATATTTCAGATGACAATGGTTGTACAACACATCCCTCAAACGTCAGTGTGATAAAGAAGAATATGCAGCCCGTTTGGTGAGTGCAGTACAATCTTAGCGACAGTGTCACTTTATCCTTGTGCATAAATAAACATGAGTAAGTCTCTCTTGGAAACTTTAGCAGGTTCTTTCCTCTCTTAAGCATTCCAAAAAACAAAAAACAAACAAAAAGCCATCTATACCCAAGGTGTAATTAGTAGATTGCATTAATTCTTCTATTATTTTTCTTTGCCATTTTTCCATTTTTTTATTGTTTTTTTTTTTTTTTTATCTTAATGATTAACATCCCTGTAATTTTGGAAATTACAGAGGCCTGCTAATAACACCACCCCAGCCATCTCAATTTTGTGGCTGAGACTTAATTGAAGTCTTGCTTTTTCTCATTACTATACTGTACATGTAACGGTCACATCTCCAGGGTTGAGTAACACAAAAGGTGAATGTGTATAATGTGGACGGATAAAAGAGGGCAGTGGAAAGGGGTTTCTAACAAATGCTTTTTGTTACTTGTTGCTCCAGGGGCCTTTGAATTTCATGAACAAACATGTTTGCTCTCACACAATAACCTCAACTCTAGCTTGTCCTGTGACCACAATCATTATGCACGATCGATAATGTTTTTATTTTTGTCTTCTCTCTTTTCTCCTCTGGGGCATCCAGGATGCTGCAGGGAAGGTGTTGGACCGCTGGACCATTATGTCTCGAGAAGAGGAGATCATCACCCTGCAGCAATTTCTTCGCTTTGGTGAGACCAAATCCATTGTGGAACTAATGGCCATTCAGGAGAAGGAAGGTCAAGCAGTTACAGTTCCCTCCTCCAAGACAGACTCTGGGATTAGGACATTCATTGAGAGCAACAACCGGACCCGCAGCCCAGGGCTCCTGACACATCTGGAAAACAGTAGCCCATCCAGTATTCACCACTTTGAGAATATACCCAACAGCCTAGCCTTCCTGCTACCCTTCCAGTACAACCCAGTCTCCGCCCCTATGCTTGGATTGCCCCCAAATGGCCTGCCAATGGAGCAATCAGCTCTCCGGCTTCGTGAGCCCAGCCTGCCCAACCAGAGTGAGCAGGTAGACACCAGTGAGTCCGAAGTGTCCCTGTCACCCTTCCGCACAGGACAGAGCCCCAGCCGTATACCCCTTGCAGCCATGAACAACATTGAACCCAAGACAGAACCAAACAACAGAGCATCACCTATTTCACCAACCCCTTCCACACAGCAAGGTCAACAACAGCAACAGCAGCAGACACAGCTCCAACAACAGCAGCAGCAACAGCAAGGCCAACAGCAGCAACAGAGTCAACCTCAGCAGCCAATAGCTTGACTGACCATCAGGTCCACCATCACTTTGTCAAGGATGAGCAGTCTAAAACCATCACACATGCTTCTTTTTCCTCAAAGATGCACAGAATGCGCCGAATGGGTGCCACTTCACGCAAAGGCCGTGTGTGCTGCAACTCGTGCGGTAAAACCTTTTACGACAAAGGTACGCTTAAGATTCACTATAATGCTGTACATTTGAAGATTAAACATCGTTGCACGATTGAGGGCTGCAACATGGTCTTCAGCTCACTACGCAGCCGCAACCGCCACAGTGCCAACCCCAATCCTCGACTGCACATGCCCATGCTGCGCAATAACCGTGACAAGGACCTTATTCGTGCCAACTCTACCAGTGGTACACCTGTAATCTCGAGCACCAAGAATGGTGGTTTCACACTTACAAGTCCTGGAAGGCCACCACTGGGGTTCACGACTCCACCAGTAGACCCTATGCTTCAATCACCCCTACAAAGCCCACTTGTGTTTCCCTCCCTCAAGTCAGTGCAGCCAGTCCAACCAGTTCCCCCATTCTATCGCACACTACTTTCCCCCGCAGACCTTGTCAGTCCGCCGGTGTCACTGCCAACCAGTCCCATCCTACCACCTACCACCAACAGTACCACCCTGATGGACCAACAACAGCAGATCCTGGCTGCAGCTGTGGCTTCACACAATAATGTTCACGTGTCAGAAGCTGGACCCATGTCCCACCGTTTACCTACGCCAAGTGCCAACCAGGACGTCACCACTGGCAACAGTGACCCTGCACCCAAGAAAAAGCCCCGTAAGTCCAGTATGCCAGTGAAGATTGAGAAAGAAGTGATTGATGTGGCAGATGAGTATGATGACAAAGATGAGGATGATGATGATAACATCCACCATAATCACCACCATCACCAGTCATCCCTTCTTCACAACAATGTCAAATTAATGGAAACTGTAACAGAAACAACAACAGTGGTAATGGTACTGGGAATCACAGTGGTGGTAGCGGGCAGCAGTCCCCTTCCCAGGATGAGATGAGCCCTGGGCTAGCTCTGAGAGGCATGATGAGGCATAGTGAAGATGAGTGCAGGGAAGGTGCTCGGAGTGACAGCAGAGGAGTAAATGACATTCGAAGCTCGAGTGAGCTCCGGTGTATGGACAGTTTTACCTCTGAAGACCAAGATCATGACAGAGACTTTGAGAATGAATCTGAAACCTCTGATTCTAAGATGTTCTACCGCGATGATATGATGGAAGTAGAGGAACACCAAAAACACAGCAGAGGTGCAAGGCTTGACAAGGAACATGATGATGAGGGTAATGAGGAACACCAATTGAGAAAGGATATGGAAGGCAAGGGGCACTCATCACCTTTACCTCACCAGCTCCCCATCAAAATCAAGGAAGAACTCAATGACCCTACTTATGACATGTTCTGCATGAGCCAGTACGGCCTCTATAATGGAGGCATGGCAGCGGCAGTGGCCACCGCAGCAAGCATGGCTGCTCTGCATGAGAGTTTCATTTCATCGATGGGGTACGTGCCAGCCCTCCCAAGTTCCCTTCCTCCCAATCACCAGATGGTGATCCGTGCTCAAGCCCCGACCCCAAGATTTGCTATGTGTGTAAAAAGAGCTTCAAGAGTTCGTACAGCATGAAACTGCACTACAAGAATGTTCACCTCAAAGATGCACGTGTGCACTGTGGCCGGCTGCAATGCTGCTTTCCCCTCCCGGCGGAGCCGAGACAGGTTAGTGCCGGAACAGGGTAATGGAATTGTCCAACTGTAAGGATCTCATGCACACATGGATTCAGGACAAATGTTTAATCATTTTTTTAATATGATATTGTAATTACATTAATGATCATAGACTTTATGAGCTGTATCATCACGTCCTGTGGTGCATGGACAAAAGTGCATAGCGCACATGCATTTGAGGCACATCTATTTGCACTTTTCTATTTTCAGTGCATGGAATCTGACTGCCAAGTAAGGCACAGAGGAATTGTATTTAGTGCTTAAATTAGTCAGGGCGTGTTTTGGACATAACGTGATTTTAACCAATCAAACTGTCACCACCTTTAAAAGTTTTGCTGCACCGGAACATGACACTTATTTTGCCATAGGGTTCAAATGAGATGTGCTCTGTGAAGTAAAATGATCTGTGCAAAACATGTCGAAGTACACAAGCAGAGAGCAGCTGCCAAAATTCCATGAGGTGAAGCAGAAAAGCAAAGTTATTTAATTTTCTTACAGCTTTTACATTTATTTTGTTTATCTGTTGTGTTCAATTGTGTACAAGCAGACTGTATGCGCATATGAATATTGCGTCCCATAAATAGTAGGAATATTATGCACTGGTCTTCAGACCAGGTTTTTGGTGCAGTTGGTTTCTATCGTCTCACTATAGTAATGCAACAGCAGTGCGCCTGACATCATTTAAGACCCACATAACCAGAGATGCACAAATGAGTGCAACTTGCTATTAAGAGGGTGAGTTTTGAATGTGAAAATGCCAAAATAGTCTAAATAGATCACTGTCATGTGATTGGTGGCTTGTATGTCAGGTGATATGGATCATTTGTAACATTTCCCATTTTGTTCAATTTACCATGCAAATTTGGTTCTATTTAGGGTGGAATTTTGATTCTATACTTTTATGCTATTGCACGCCGTGACCACCACGTGCTCACACTAGCAGTGATGGCACTTAGCTTAAAAACAAACATGGTGGGGTTTGAACAAGTGTATTGATGGTGTTATCAGGATTTCTTTTGGACTGTCTGACTGTTTTAGCAAGTTGACTGAGAACAGTTTTGGGTTGAATTGCTATTTAAAGTTTGTGTTGTACTGTTTGGAACCTTGACCTCAAAGGACCAGCTGCCCAAACAATAAGTCCCTTTCTCTTATTTATAAATTAATAAGATATTAAATGACAAGGAACTGTTTTAGGCGTCATATAAAACAAATAATGAATGTGTTTTTTTTTTTTTCCATTTGTGCAATGGAAAAATATTTCATTTGGTGAAAGATGTTTCTGTGTAGGCTCTCAGTTGTCCAGGTGGTTTCCATAGTAGAGAAGCTTGAATCTCGACTGGACTGTCGAAGTCCATTCAACGTGGCACAGCAACATTTCATACTAACCACAACAAAGTATAAATCAAGATAGGATATAAGCTATTTCATTTCATGTCAGTATCACAAAAATTTAGCTGCACACATTTCCAGCTCTGTGCAACATCTACCTTAATAGTGTATCACTTAACATCTGTGAGCTCATGGAACACTATCAGATAGATTCGGTGACATCTGCTTCTTGTCAAGTCAAAGTTCAGAAAATGAAGCAAGAGTGTCAAGATGAACAGCGCACACACAAACGTGTACACGCACGTGTATGAGGCCACGTCAACTCTGCAGCTGTAACGTGTTGTTAACCTGCCCTCGGTACCTCACCTTGTCACAGGGAGGTGAAGGCGCATATATTAGCATTGACAGCAGTTTGTCAAACCGCTGCATTTATTAGCGCATTTAGGAGGTGAGGCCAGCCACATTCACCTGGGCTTGTTAGCACATATCAGTCCCACGCACCCATACATATACGTGAAGACCGAGCCAGGGTGGTGCATCAGCAGTGCCCCGTGGAAGCAGATGTTTCCAGACCAGTTACAAACAACAATCACTACATCGTGGCAGCAACTATAAGTACCAAACTGGTCAGGGTTTACAGAAGTATATTTTTTTTTTCCACATTCATTTACTTGTAACCTGTAACAGTATTTAACGTCATGGTTGTTGAGTGCCTCCATTCATAGTCAACATACAAAAAATTATATTCCCATACCTGCCAAGCCAACAGGCACGATAACTTGACTGAGTCACTCGACACAGCAACGTTATAGTGGAAAGTGGCCCTTGAAATAAATGTTCTATTGTCCCTGTAAAACACTAGTTCCTCTGTGGGCTTTGATGTGTTTTTGGCATTTCATTACTTCAAAATAAACCATTCAGATTTATTTATATAAAGACAAATCTAGTGCAATATCCCTTGCAGAAGTGAGAGAGGTAGTAAAAAAAAGTCCTCAGTAGCAAGTCACGAGGACTAGATGAGATTCGCCATGAGTTGCTGAAGTCTCTGGATGGTGTTTGGTTGTCATGGCTGGCATTGTCTATACAATGCTGCATGGAAGTCTGGGACAGTACCTCTGTATTGGCAAACAGGGGTGGTTCCCATTTTTTAAAAAAGGGGGCCAGAGTGTATTTTTCAAATATTGTGGAATCAGAGTCAGAGAAGAGAATAGTGGAGTCAGAGAAGTGACTTAGACCAGTGATTTTCAACCTTTTTTGAGCCGCGGCACCCTTTTATATTTACAAAATCCTGCGGCACACCACTGTCATGTGTCACGTGTCATGCACCACTAACTCGACTGTCTCTACACGGTGCGTTAGCACGTCAGCAAGACGTGCGGTACAGATATGACGTAACATAGCGTACTATAGTCATGGAGCTGTATATAAGAACTAGAGAGCGCAGTCCCAATGCTGCACACTAAACGAAAACGTCCCTTCATGAACAGCGACATGACGCCTCCTAACCGGGCAAAATATTGACGAAGTACCCGGATGTTAATGCATTTTCAATGGAGATTCGCGACTGAACACACTCAGAAAAATGCTCGCAAAATACGTGTTAAAATGCCATTTTGTCTTGGATATCGAGCCAGTAAAATTAAATTACATTAAATTATGTCAGGAAAGTATTAAACTTACTCTGACACACACACATTCTCAAATATTAGTGTTGAAAGTTACACGATCTGTGCTGTTAAGCTGCGCTGCTCGGCTGAGCTGCTGCTGTGTTCAACGCAGCGCAGCTCCTAAAACCAATACAATACATTTATATATTATATTTTTACACAATTATCCTTTATTGACCGAGTTTCATTCATGAAGTCAGCGGTGTGTGTGCACATCTCTGTGTGTGGGCAGCACAGCGCGGGTCATTAATCTCATTATTTTAAGGTGCAAAAAAAAAAAAAAAACTCCCCAGTCTTGTCCAACAATTTTAGTCACTAACGACAAGAATTTTAACTAGACATTGGTCTAGCAGTGGAAAATATCAACTAGACATAAGTGAAAATAATGATCCGTGTCATCGGGCGACACAGGTACGGCAAGAGACATACAGCTGTTTATCATCCAAATATCACGGACAACGTGACAACAATAACCAAAACCACGTACTTATGGAAGGAAATATTGTCTCCCTTGTTCCTCCGTTTGTGACTTTGCCAACATGCGCAGCTTTCCGGCATATTCCACCTGTTTCTTGACGAAACTAAGTGAACTTCTATGCACACAAATCACTAACTTGCCCGTAATTAAAATGGCAATGACGCCTCCTTGTCGGCACATGGCTCAGCGCTACTGCGCGCTTTGCTGCCATCTACTGGAATAAAAGAGCATTACACCATTTGCCACATAATTACAGCACATACACCCGATAATGGTGATATTTGATAATTGCCCACGGCACCCCTGCATCGATCACGGCACCCTAGGGTGCCGCGACACCCCGGTTGAGAATCACTGACTTAGACTTATAGTCAAACTCAGATTCAAGAGAAGTAATGAAATGTGCTTGGATTGGTAGCAGGGGTGGTGGCCAAGTGGCTAATGTTTAGTTTTTAGTTTATATAGCACCAAATCACAACAAAGCTGCCTCAAGATGCTTCACATAAGTAAGGTCTAACCTTACCAACCCCTAGAGCAAACACACAGGTGACAGTGGTAAGGAAAAACACCCTCTGATGATATGGAGGAAGAAACCTCAAGCAGACCAGACTCAAAGGGGTGACCTCTGCTTGGGCCATTCTACCAAAAAAGTTTACAATACAGAGCACAACACAACAACAATTGATGAGAGTCCATGCAGGCGTCCAGTCCACCGTCAGGAAGGAGGGGGTTGAGGAGGGGGGGGTCATTGAGCCACTCGTTGGCTCTATTCCTACAGCAGAGTCTGTCCTGCGTCCACCACAGAAATCATCCAATCCATCACGTGGATCCAGACGCATCGGACAGAGAAAAAAAGAAAACAGAATCACTCGGCCAGAAAAACTACACTTGAGGTATAATTCATCAGCATTAAGCTACAGGAAAACAGAAGAAATACTAAGGTGTTCGCCGGCCACTAGCCCTAAGCTTCACTAACAGACCCAGACAGTGCACTTGGTTTCTGTGTACTTGGTTTCAGTGTGGAAGGTTCCATTCAAACCCCACCCCTGCCACATGTCTTCACATAATGTGGAGTTGCGTCAGGAAGGGCATCCGGCGTAAAACCTGTGCCAATTCAACATGCAGATCCACCTTGGATTTGCTGTGGTGATCCCAAGTGCAAACAAGGGAGCAGCTGAAGGAACTTACTTTTATGTATGTCCTTAAACCCTCCCCTACTTGTAAGGTTCGTGACCCCTGAATTAACCAAAGGCCAACTGCCCTGAATAACTTGTGAAGCATCATCTGTTTTGCCTGTATGCCTTTTTCCTGTCTGTCCATCATACCATGCACACAAGACTTTTTTTCCCGGTCAAGCTGTCTTCCAGGTGCAAGAAGGTGATGATTGTCTCTGTCCTCCGTATTTGCTCTTCCTCTGTCAGTGGTCTGTTGGGCAATTGGTCTGACTTCACTTCACCTTAGACAGGAAAGGAGAAATGGGCAGGGAGGTTTCGGGCAAAGAGGTTGGGAATGAGTAGGAACGGAAGTGACTCCTGAGACCTTAAAGCAAAGCTATCTGATTTATTGACTATATCAAAAACACAGAGACTTCAAAGTCAGATGAATTCTTTTGTAGGTCGGGCTGTTTTAATGGTGATGAGGATTAGCATGCATTGCAAGACTAAAGGGTTTTTTTTGTTGTTGTTGTTTTTTTAGTCAAAGCCATACCAATAAACAATCAGCACATTAAGGGGGGGGGCAAATGAAATCAATTCATCCATCTCAGATGAGTGCGGAAAACGAGGCGTGAAGCAGAAACTCTGTGTGTTTGGAGTGGCTAATCAGGACCCCATTATAGGGCATCTCAGCATGGCGCAACTCTGATTGTTTATTAGAATTTCACCAAGCTAGAGCCGAGCAAGAGAAATAGGGAGTAATAGCAGTAATAAATGGATATTAAATGGATACCGAACAGAGACACACATGCAGCTTTGGTGAATGCCAGCCCCTGGGCCTCTAACAAAAGGGCTCTTGTAAAAGTGGGGGGGGGGGAATAAAATCTACCAGCTCTGTGCATATGCTTGGCTCTGTCCTCTTAAACTGTCTTATTAAATGAGTAAGTGGCTGAGTGCTGGGACCACCGAGCGAGCTGTGCTGTCACTGGCACACTGCACTCTGTGGGCTGAGTGCTGTAGGCACAGAACGGAAATGATACAAGGTCCCCAGAAATGATGGTTTAACGCTATGATGCATCAGTTCCCAGCACTCGCTGCACACCAGTGGCACGTCCAAGTGTAGTTTGTGTGCACGTGTGTAGTCAGTCAAAAGAGTAATCGGCAAAGAGAGCAGGGCCTTCTGGGGTGAGACCAGTAGGCTGCTACAGGTGACTGGCCTACATCGCTACAACAACATAAAACATACCCTGACATAGGTGCAGGCAACATCTAAGTCTTGTAAGGGCCCTAATGTAAGATGACCCTGATTATAAGATGATTCCCTGTTTCAAGACAAAAATATTTTCTGAAGACAGACTGTATATATACGAGAAAAACCATGTGTGACGTCACCTTTTGGTTTTCTATAGAGACCCAGAATATGGAAGTAAATCTGTGCCATCAGAGTTTGAATTTGAATTTTTATGGTTGAATGTTTTTAGCATCAAAATCAACCTATAAAAAATTCAACTTAAAAAAATTCAACCTCAAAAAATAGAAAAGCAGGGAGAAGCAATCGATCCCTGTCTCAATCATCCAACGTCACAGATTTACTTCCATAAACGTTGGATGATTGAGACAGGGATTGATTGCTTCTCCCTGCTGTTATATTTATTGAAGTTGTTATTTTATTTATTTATTTATTTATTTTTTTGAGGTTGAATTTTTTGAGGTTGAATTTTGTGGGGTTGAATTTTGTGGGGTTGAATATTTTTAAGGTTGATTTTTTTTTAGGTTGTTTTTGTTATGTGTCGGACGCAGCTCGGAGAACCGACCAGCGTTTGAAGGACCCAGTATGAAATAAGCAGAGCACGGTACAAAGGCTAACTGAATTTAATACATAACAGTGAAAATGTAATAACAGAAAAGTGCGGCCTGGCGTGGTGCGCTCCCAGCAGCGCTAACGGTCCGGAGCCAGAAGCTGTTTCGGACCCAAGGACCCCGCCGACACCCCCCAGGTGGCCGCAACAACCGAGTCTGTGAAAGAAGGAACCATTATGTGAGTCCACACTCTACACACAGAACACTTAAAGGTGTACAAACAGCAAACACTTCCTGGCTTGATTACTGATCAGCTTCCCAACCTGCAGGCATGGAACATCCCGTTCACAAAACTCCACCGCAGTGGAAGCTGATACATGACTAACATACAGCTCAATACAATAAGGTGTGAGGGACACCACATTTACTGACTGTATAACTGTTAGTCACAAAATCCAACGTACCTCAGGAAGTGTGCTGACGAGCGTGAGACCTCACCCCCTCCTCTTTCACAGACCGTGCATCAAACCTGGACATTCTCAGCGTCCGCTGCTGATGAGATGGCTCCCAAGACGACGATCTCACCCGTCTGGTCACAAGGTCGAGTCTCTGGCAAATACACACTGTGCACTCCAGTCTTAAATGCCAACATGCTCCAATCCATCCAGATGCACCTCAGCTGTGAGTCCTGACGAGTCGCAGGTGATCAGGGTGAGGTCCTGACAGCCTCAGCAACACAGCCACTCAGTCCCAAATGCACCCACCTGGGAGGAAAACAAAAAGACAAACAAACCGGCAGCCAGGCCCCCCCAGCCATATAACAGTTTTGAGGCTGAATTTTTTGATGCTAAATAAACCTTAGAAATTCAACTTCAAACTATGGTTTTGATGCTAAAAAAATTCAACCATAAAAATTCAAATTCAAACTCTGATGGCACTGATTTACTTCCATACCAGACTTTCCATTCCAGGCCAAAAATGACAGCCTCTGGATGTTGCCATGTTGGCAGTGCTTACTCTACCTACATCATGACCTATATTTGGGTAAAGAAGTTGAGCATGGGTGAGACCATGCGTGACCTGGACAGGATGAATGAAGCTTAAATATGTACCCATCTTTGAGTCCAAACCAGCTAAGCTAACAGGCTAACCTTGGTTTTGTTGTTCATTAAATCATATTGTTCAGAATGTGTGGTGGTTTTCATAATGGTTGGCTTTTCTTTGGCCATTAAAAATTATGACTCAGTTATTCCCTCAGTTATTGTGGATTAACTGGTAGCATAGAAAAATTAAATACGACTATAATTTCACTCTATGCAAATACTGGAGTACAGACATCTTAGGTGATCTACACTACAAAACAAAACACCACTTCAAAACAAGCCATATTATTTCAGATATTTATTATTAAATGCTCAAAATGACAGAAATGGTTTTTCACAGTAGCTACAACTAGCACCCTTTGAGTTACCACAATTTGGAATTCTGCTCACAGTGGCAACACATGAGCTGACGCACAAAGCAACAATGCCCGTAATTATGCACAACTTTATGGATTAAAATGTCTTAAACTAAGAAGTTAGAAAAATAATAATAATGAAAAACAAATGACCCACTACAATTGTCATGGAGAGAAACTAGATAAGAAGGCCAAAACTGCTTTTTGTACCAGGCTGTAAAGTTGTTTATTTCTGCTCTAAATTTGGACATTTTAACATGGACCTCTAGGGGAATCTGCTGCATTTTGGAGGCAGTCTCAAGCCAAGTCAAGGAACTAGAACTTTTTCTTCTTCTAGCTGTGCCTCATTTTGGGCCATTAAAGCTTACCACTTGGCTTTTATTTGACAGTTGTATTAAACCAATGCAAACTGGCCTATCTTGGCTCTTCAGATCATGCCACTCAGTCCTGCATGCACAGAAAGTTGCATCCAGGACTTTTAAATCCCCAAATGAGCCTCAGAGATTCTTGTGAAGGGACAAGGAAAACAGCTACATGTACTTTATGAGAGCATAAAAAATTATTTTCATGGCTAGGAACAAACACGAAAATCTAAAAAATAAAATAAAATAAAATACAATGGGTGCGCACTGTTCTGAGGACAACAGATGGATGAGTACGGTGCATGACGTGTTGTGATTCTGTTACTCTTAAGATAGCATCTCTCCTGATGCAGTTTGGGTAGCAAAAATAATGTAGGTCCATATCTTGCAACAAAGCTGCGGGAAGGAGGCAGAAGTTGCAGTCAGGAGGAGCGTGAGGGAAGAGGGATTCTAGAAGAATTGAAATGATAGTGAGTCATTCTGTTATTTGAGAATGTTTTATGCTGTTCTTGTGGTGAGCTTGTTAAAGTTACATAGATAAGTGATTGTGATGTTTTGTGAACAATAAGTAGATTAAGGGTTATTGCTGCCACCTACTGTTGCGGATTTATATATAAAACATATGAAAGGTTTGTTTGTGATCATAAGATGATGCTGTGTGTTTTTTAGATGTATATACTTGGAAAAACCTTGTCTTATATTTGGGCCAATACGGTACTTGTGTCAGCCTGGCCTCTGTGTCGTCTCCACCTTTAAGTTTGCGTGTTTGCGTGCGCACACGCACAAACGTGCTCTTCTCATCTTCAGGCTCTAAGGCTCATTGCCAAATAGCATTTAGTGCCAGGCACTGGCTTATCGCCTCATCAGTGCACGCACGCACATGCAGTTGCATTCTTACTCTAATCAAATAAGCTTGTTGCAAGAGTTTGTATGCAAGCGCACGCGCTCACATAAACACAGCCATACACAATGATCCAGCCTCCACATAAACAAAGATAAGAGCAGGAACGCTCAGTGCAAAGCCCCGAGAGGTGCAAAGCTATTACTGAGAGACCGCAGTCGCGTGGCTGTGTAAATGTGTATGCATGCTGGTTGTAGCCCTGTTTGTGTTTATAGAGCACCAGTTACAAAACCGAGCTCCTGGAACAGCAGCTAAGAGTTTTGTGTGTCTCCACCGTGTGCTTCAGTGTTTCAATGTTAACCAAAGCTACCTGTTTAATGGGGAAAATGCAACTGGTAGCTTGAAGTGTCAAGCTGCTCTCCCTTCCAGATCTTTGCCACCAGCCATAATGGCAAAAACTGCCTGAAAATTAAATCACAGCAAGTCACTGAAACATGTGCCAAAGGGTCCTGACAGTTTGACAATGGCTTTGTCAGCTCCAATGTCTCACATTACGAAGTGTCTTTGTTAACACCTTCGTCAAGCAGTGCGGCCGACTTCGCTATAGCATACGCTGTCTCCATCTTGATCCCTGACAAAATCCAGCCTGTCGAGGTGACACGGTACAAAGCATTTTCCCACTTTGCTGAGCTGACAAACCAAATTACTGTGGTGAAATTCCTGGGATCAATCCGAGATCAAGTCTCCTTAGAGCTGTGAGGTACACGCCCAGTGCTCCTCAGGAAAGGAATTTCTCAAGATTCCACTGATTTCCTCCATTCCCAGTTCTGAAGACAGAACGTGTCTTAAAGCTTTGAAATTACTCACTGAAATTTTAACCTTTCAGAGGATAAAGCAGATTAGAAATGCTTGTACAATGGTACCAAAGAGCCATTTAATCAATGTCAAGCAATAAACTTTTAAAATAATCAAACTGATAAAAGTGTTTGCACTTTCTTTTAGTATTTGGATCAGACAGAATTGGATAGAGAAATTAGTGAAATGTTTTCAAATAATTTGACAGAATACTGTATTTGTAGAGGGAAAACTCAAAGCTGAAAGGATCATTTTCTTCAAGTTTCTTCTGACTTCAACATTATTTCTTCAGTGCTGTCAGTATTTGATTAATGCTGGGGGGGGGGGGGGGGTCACATTACGGCTAGCATATTTTTTAACAGAAACAGGACAGAATGGAAGCAATTGTGCGATCAATTGTGGAGCTAATCATACACACATATTAATGCTACAACTGAATATTAAACTGTTTCATGTAATCTAACCTGATGAACACACAGTATACATTTGTTAGCAGATAGGCTTAACAGGCTTATTTCTGAGCCAGCTAAGTGCTAGCTAGCTAGTCTTACAACTAGAGAGACATAAAGGAACAGTTAGTTGATGGGGGTGTATTTTACAACTGACTCTAAAATATATATACCTGTATTTCTAACAGTGATAGTTCAGTTTGGCAAAGTTGGCTAGCTGTAGCGATTAGGGTCCCTTCATTGAGAGAGTAGCATCAACTGAGACAAGGCGCCATTTTGGGGGCCAACTGTGTTGAATTACTGAATGAACCTTTGTGTTTACAAAAATTTTTTTTTCATTTAACCACATACAGCAATACATCCAGGTACAGGTACTATCAAATAAATATAAAAATAGTTAAGCTACCAAATTTACAATTTATGATGATTTATTTAATTAATTTAAAGCCTGATTTACGCTTCTGCAGCTCTGTAACTCCGTGTCATGAAATGATGTGTGTGACAGTTTTTAACATTCTCCATCGCTGGATTATGCTTTATTATGGATGAATTTGACCCCTCAACAAGCTTTTCTTTCAACAGTCATCAACTCCAATTCAAAGGTAAGCTGGGCAATTTCATCTTTTTTCGACTCCATGTTGTAAAGTTGTGGACTTTTTGCCAAACGAATGTGGTCCAAAATGTAACCAGCATGCGCACTGCAAAAACTATTAAAATATGATGGGAGATGAAGGAGTGAAAGTAGAAAAGTGTCAAATACAGCCTTTTGCTGTGTCTGATTTAACAGGTGCACATCAGGAGGGGGTCTGAGTCTGAATAGGGTGTGAAAAAATAAACGACTGGTTTTTAAATTAGAAAAATAACTCCGGTCCCAAATGCGAGGGTTTTTTTAATGGAAATACATTGTCGATTGAAGGGACACTGTATCCCATTGTGAGCGAAAAATACGTTATACAAATCTGTTATATATGGTGTTTATTACATGGAAAATGATACAAAACATTGGGACTTTTTTGTCCGGTGACTGTGAATATCTGGTTTATACGATGAGGGTTTAATTGAATTTTACTGTCATGGGCCTGAACAATAAGTTTACCTCTCAAAGCTTTGACGATGAAGTTGCTTCCATCCCACACAGCTGACTTTATTTTCCCAAACTTTTGTTCTGCTCAGATCTGAAGGGAATTTGTACATCTTGAAGCCCTTATGTGTATTTGTGCCTCCAAATGCACAGCAACTCGGAATTTTCAGTGAATAAATGAATAAAATAGCTGATTTACATGCAGATAGATTAACAACAAATGCTATTTTGGCCCCAAGATGGCACCACGAGTCACGTGACCGTTTTTATTCGACTCCTCGTGTCGCAGTAGTGGGGGGTTTCATTGCTACTTTCTTTTGGAGAATGTGTGTTTTCCTTGTTTTAAGTAAGGTGAAGTCATAGGTGAAGCCCCATCGATGTATTAAGACTTCTTAAGTTAAGAGTTTTATTGTCATTTTTATTCTGAAAGTCTCTTGACAACATAGCAATGAGGTGATGGCTAAAAATAAACACCTTCAGGCACTTTCTTTCTGGCTGTGACAGAAATTCGCCTTTGTGTACCAGTGGAATGAATTCACAGCATTATGATCATATCACATCCTTTAGCCTTTTTGAAAGAAATGCTGCGTGTTGAGTTTTTTTTCTGCTGTTATCAGAGCGTGGCTTAGCTACCTTCTCCCTTTATGGGCATGTTTCTCTAAAGTTGTTACTGACCTCTACTTTTTAAGTCGAAACAGGTGCTATGCTTTCAACGCAATCCTGTATTAGTACAAGCACCTCAGCTCATACTCCTCTGAGGGTATATTTTCATTGCAGATTCCATTCTTGGCTCAAAGACCTGCATCTTATTTTTCATGAATTAAAAACTTCAGAAATGAAGTCACAAAAGCCACTGTGAAAGAGAAGTACTTGAGTTCTGATGTGCTCATTAAAGGGTCTATGGATCAGGTCCATTGCGGCACAACTCATTGCTCATTGCAAGAGTGTTTGTGTGAGTCTTAAAGGACCAGTTCACTTTTACCACCTTACTCATATTAAAACACTGGGCTTCATGCACAAACATTTTGCAAACGTCTCTTAAGTTAGTATGATGGACTCTTGTGCCACGTCAGATTTAGGAAAAGCTCATAAATACAATTGCATAAATTAACTTACTGAAATCCGCCTGTATGTACATCAGTATGTGTTCACGAGAAGAGAGACTTGAGACTATGAATAATGCCCCAAAAATCCAAATAAGGCTATGTGCCCAACTCATACATATTTGTCAGGGATTCAATCCAGACACTAGAATGTGTAACACCGGAGAGGATCTTTTTCTAGAACTTTACTATCGGAGGTTGACATTCCTACTCTCAGAGAAACACAGAAGAAAGCCTATAATTGTTAACAGCATGAAAAGTTGGAATTAGTGGATGTGCTAAAGCCAACAATTTGGGTGGTTTGATTGCTATTTCACACATTCCTACACTGAAATATGGAAGTAAAAGGTCCAACATAAAACAAAGTTATCATCACATCAAGGCTACTGTTGCCTGACACAGGACAGGTCAAGGGGAAGTCTTAGGTCTGGTCAGTTTGTTCATAAAGGGCAAGGTGAATGTGTATAGGCGAGCAATCCCTGATTCCTCTTTTTTCTTCAGTGTTTTGACCACATTGCAAAATGCAAAAGATAGAGTATATCCGTTTTGGGCTACTACAATGAGGAAAATAAGTATTCGAACACCCTGTGGTTTTGCAAGTTCTCCCACTTAGAAATCATGGAAGGGTCTGAAATTTTCATCTTCGGTGCATGTCCACTGTGAGAGACATAAAAAAAAAAAATCCGGAAATCACAATGTATGATTTTTTTAATAATTTATTTGTATGTTACTGCTGCAAAAAAGTATTTGAACACCTGCCAATCAGCAAGAATTCTGGCTCACACAGACCTGTTAATTTTTCTTTAAGAAGCCCTCTTATTCTGCACGCTTTGCCTGTATTAATTGCACCTGTTTGAACTTGTTACCTATATAAAAGACACCTGTTCACATAATCAATCACACTCCAACCTGTCCACCATAGCTAAGACCAAAGAGCTGTCTAAGGACACCAGGAACAAAACTGTAGACCTGCACAAGGCTGGGCTGGACTACAGGACAACAGGCAAGCAGCTTGGTACAAGACAACAACTGTTATGATATTAGAAAGTGGAAGAAACACAAGGTGACTGTCAGTCTCCCTTCGTCTGGGATTCCATGCAAGATGTCACTTTGTGGGGTAAGGATGATTCTGAGAAAGCTCAGAACTACACAGGAGGACCTGGTCAATGACCTGAAGAGAGCTGGGACCACAGTCACAAAGATTACATTAGTAACACATGATGCTGTCATGGTTTAAAATCCTGCAGGGCAGCAAGGTCCCCTGCTCAAGCCAGCACATGTCCAAGCCCGTTTGAAGTTCACCAGTGACCATCTGGATGATCCAGAGGAGGCATGGGGAGAAGGTCAGCTTTTTGGAATCACCTCCACTTACCATGTTTAGAGGATGAGAACAACCCCAAGAAAACTATCCCAACCGTGAAGCATGGGGGTGGAAACATCATACTCTGGGGCTGCTCTTCTGCAAAGGGGACAGGATGACTGCACCGTAACTGAAGGGAGGATGGATGGGGTCATGTATTGCGAGATTTTGGCAAACAACCTCCTTCCTTCATTAAGAGCATTGAAGATGGGTCATGGCTGGGTCTTCCAGTATGACAATGACCCCAAACACACAGCCAGGGCAACTAAGGAGGGGCTCCGTAAGAAGCATTTCAAGGTCCTGGAGTGGCCTGCCCAGTCTCCAGACCTGAACTCAATAGAAAATCTTTGAAGGGAGCTGAAACTCCAAACCTGAAAGATCTAGAGAAGATCTGTGTGGAGGAGTGGAACCAAATTCCCTGCTGCAGTTTGTGCAAACCTGGTGAAAAACTACAGGAAACATTTGACCTCTGTAATTGCAAACAAAGGCTACTGTACCAAATATTAACATTGATTTTCCCAGGTATTCAAATACTTATTTGCAGCAGTAACATACAAACAAATTATTTAAAAAATCATACATTGTGATTTCTGTTTTTTTTTTTGTTTTTTTTTTTTTGAAGTGGGAGAACTTGCAAAATCGCAGGGGTGTTCAAATACTTAGTGTCCTCACTGTATATCAACATTGTGCCACAAAGTTTTCACTATGTTGCTGAGAATCTCAGCTTTTCAAGTTTTAAAAGTATGAAGAACTTCCTTGAGCTGGTGACCATGTGTTGGGCGGTAAGTGAACCCCCAGTCAACCAAGATCAACAGAATGGCTCTAGGCACTGATTAGATTGTAGAAAGCTTTCTTCCAAAAGGTCACCAATTTAGGACAAGGCTAAAACACGTGAATGTGATTGGCTGGGGATTATTTGCATCTGTTGCAGGCCTCACTAACAATTAGAATAAAGTTTGGCAAGCTTTGCACTTGTGTAATGGACTTTGTGGCGGACTTTGCATTGGATTAGGCCATGACAGGCACATATGGAGGAAAAATGGACCGAATTTAAAGCAGAGTCCCACTGTTTGTTAAATTCATTTTCAAGTTTGTCCTCTTATGCAGCTTTTATTAAGGTGAAATGATTCAGGGAAGCTGACAATAAGAAATTCTACATTATGGAGATACATTTTTTTGGTAGATATTTCAGGAAAAGTTCAGCAAAGGACAAACAAATGCCATTATTTACTGTATAGTTGTTTGATAATGAAAATGTCATTATTATGACAGGTTTTAAATGCTTGGTCTGTACTTGAATGTTTAAAGACTTTTATTTTATGGCAATGGAGTCAAGATAGAAGGGTCTTGTTGGCCAAAGTTGGTTCTATATTTTCAGCAAAATGGACACAATTGAGGAAGGGGAAGCTGGCAACACAGAAAATGAGATGATGCATTTTCTATCCTGCTTTCTTTCTTTTAACTTTTTACGGCAAGTACTGTCGCAGTGTGTAGCTGCTACAATTACATCCAGAGGTGGCAGAATTTTTCTATTAACCTTTCACTAAAACCAATGGAACACCTGGTTTATCATCTGCCGCCGACAGCCAATGTGTTCCTAGCATTAATGCATCCAGGCGGTCGAAACTATAGAACTCAACTGCTGGTGCCCAATTAGTCCTTTTCTGAGATCCCAATTTTTAGAATGAAGGACACAGAGAATGACTTCTTATGGGAAATTGGGGTAACAACCTGTCTCGTTTAGCAAAGGCTGCTTCTTCTCTGCATGTGGGAAAGAATAACGCTAACCGCCTGCATGAAAGGGTAATTTCCAACTGATGTTCTTGAATCCATGTCACAACCTGGCATATGGATACAAGAGCAATCAGAGATTTCTGACGTCTGCCAATCCACATCCGGATCACCTCCAAAATTCAGAGGAGTTTTGCATGCCCTAATATTTATCTGTGGTGCAAATTTGGTGAGAATCCATGAAGTAGTTTTTATGTAATCCTTCAAAGTCTATATAAAGTGAAATCTTGATCCAATATCTGTATTCAGATCTGGATCACCTCCAAAATATAATGAAGTCTTCCATGGCCTAATACGTATCCGTGGTGAAAATTTGGTGAGAATCCATGAAGTAGTTTTGATGTAATCCTTCATAGTCTATATAAAGTGAAATCTTGATCCAGAATCTGGATCCAGATCAACTCCAAAATTTAATGGATTCTTCCATGGCATAATATGTATCGGAGTTGAAAATTTCATCAAAATCCTTGCAGTAGTTTTGACGTAATCCTACTAACAGCAATCCTGCAAAGCCTATATACAGTGAAACTTAATCCAGTATCCGGATCCAGATCACCTCCAAAATTTAACAGGTTCTTCCATGGCCTAATATCTATTTGTGGTGAAATGTTCGTCAAAATCCGTGCAGTAGTTTTGACCTAATCCTGCTAACAGCAATCCTACAAAGCCTATATACAGTGAAACTTAATCCAGTATCCGGATCCAAATCCAGATCACCTCCAAAATGTACAGGTTCTTCCATGACCTAATATCTAGTTGTGGTGAAAATGGTTGTTCAAAATCCTGCATAATCCTGCTAACAGACAGACAGATAAATAAATAAACGCAGGTGATTTTATTATGTCCTTGGCGGACGTAATAATATAATCACTCACTAATCCATAACGATGGCAATCAGTAGCACGGAAGTGGAGATACAAGCTAGGAACGACAAGTGAGGGTGATCCTGACACCACCTACTGGTACCAAAACATTTATTTACCTCTATTTGAACCCTTTGGAGTGATCTCAGAACTTATCTCTGCCATATAGTATCCTTTTCAGCTATTTTTTTTTTAATTCCTCCTCAAACATCACAATTCTCAAAGGTGGATGAACAGTCCAAGGCTTGATTGCTAAGACTGTTTTCCTATGACTAAGGCTGCAGAACAACAAAAATGTGAACTTGTCATATAAAATAAGCCGTACTGCAGATTAAAACCAATTTGTGACATGAGTGAGCAAAGTTTTCTGCCTCTCCTCTTTTGAGCCACTGTGCTCTCCCCCTCTTCGGCTCCATTTTCATGTCAGAGGATGGAGAGATTAAAGAGACGCTGTGTCTCAACACTGAAGAAACCACCATCATTCACAGATGAGCGGTGCCAAGCATTTGCTCCCTTTCTTTCTTTCTTTCTCTATCCTTGAGATACACGACATCCCCGGTGCTCTTTGGCTCTCTTCATGCACAACCCCCCCACTCACACACACACACACACACCTGTCACAAGTCAATGATTTACTGTCATACACTTCATCGGTGTATGTGGACATGTGCACGTGAGAGGGCTTACATGCGTGCACGGCAGCGGCCACATCAAATAGACTATAGCATAACTCCTTTGAGATATAAACCCATCCATTCTCATTCCCTCCTAGTGAGTCCAATATAGGGAAAAAAAAAAAATCAAACCTGAAGAAATTAATAAATAAAACGACAGGCAAGACCACTCTGCAGAATGTCTGTACTTAATGTTTCCAAGTAATGTGTCTGGGGAGGAGATCTGGTGGGACTGAGCCTGCGTCGGCTTGGAAGGAGTAGAACGGATGTCACACTGGAAATTTATACAGTGCAGTTCAGGGAGCAACGGCTGTAAATTGACAAGTGATGCTTGTGAGCAGCGTTGCCGTCTGTTTCCCTTTGCTCTCCTCCTCTGTCTTTTTCTGCTCATCTTTTCTTGTCTTGGGATGGCCGTTACTCCTTACATCTGCGCTCACCGCAAGCGTTATTGTTAACAACTAAGAAATACAAAAGCAATACACAAGACATAATGGGGGGGGGGGGGACTGCTCAGAGACATGACAGAAATTTGCTTGTGTTCTCAGTGTGACAGGCAAAAAATGATTGATATTTGTGCAGAAAGTGTCTTTAATCTCTCAACAAGTGCAATGATTTTACTGACTGAATATAAGCCCATAAACCCTGATTGGATGCTAATGTTAATTTGAGCAATACTCCTGAGAATTACTTGCTCTCAAGAGTTTACTGTATTGTTCTGAATATAAGACAAACATGAATATAAAACCACTTCCCCTTTTTAAAGGCATATTGTTGTATTCCTTCTGAAGACCAAATCTTATTTTTTCTTTTAAAAAAGTATTGTTTGAAAATAATGACAGTAAAAGTCACATTTTATTGGCAGCACCTCATTTTCTTGCTCAACCATGAACTGACACACTCACCTGTTAATCTGTTAGGCTTTCAAGACTATGCCCAGGTCTTTCAGGTCTTTTTTTTTTGGTCACCATCTTTTTATATTATACTCTGTTCCAATGTTATTTCTTGGCTACTTGAGAGTTGTTTGCTGACTAACCTGCATTTATTAGTATTGGCTTATGGTTTGCATCATAACATGTCCTTAGTCTGAAGCCAGAGAAGCATGAGCATGGCTATTAATCCCAGAGTTTGTTTTTTTTAAAACTGCACGCAAGTTTTATTTCTATGACATCAGTAAATGGCTAACATCAAACTTACAATGTGTACAATGATAAGAACACAACACTCACTCAGCTACACTTAGACTTTGTCCAACTGCTTCTATAGAACATTAGAGGGGTGGGTCACTTCAGTCCTGTGGACCACATTCATTTGTGAATATGTAGCTCAAAAGTCTGGAGTCTGAGTACAAAACAAGATGCATATTATTGTCTATTTTATTTGGTTTATTTGCTTTTTACCAGCTTTCTCAAAAAGCTAGTTCTTATTTCGACTGTTCCCGTTAGGGGTCACCACGGCAGATCAATTGTTTCCATCTCACCCTGTCCTCTGTAACTTCCTCTGTCACACCAACCACCTGCATGTCCTCCCTCAGTACATCCATAAACCTCCTCTTTGGCCTCCCTCTTCTCCTCCTGCCTCGTGGCTCCATCCTCAGTATCCTTCTCACTATATACCCTCTGCACATGTTCAAACCATTTAAATCTTGCCTCTCTGATTTCTCTCCAAACCATCCCACCTGAGCTGTCCCTCTCACATATTCATTCCTAATTCTGTCCATCCTCATCACTCCTCAAGAGAATCACATCTTTAGCTCTGCCACCTCCAGCTCTGCCTCCTATCTTTTTGTTAGTTTCTCAAAAACCTATTCACTGATTTTAATGAAACTTGGTGGAGATGTTCTTTACTATGTGTCCCTCCAACATGGCTGAATATGCAAAGTCACATTTATTGTTACTGTGCAAACGCAGATCAAGTCAGTCTGCCGTAAAAATGTTTCTAATGGCAGCAATCATTTTAATAATGTACGAGTCTACTCCCCATCTCCATCACATCATGACTGGAGTGGCAGCCACATGAGCCACATTTTCTGACCCACATCATCTGACTGCAGGAAGTCACACATTCACACACACGCTGGGGGGTGGGGGGGGGGGGGGTTGGGGTTGTTGATGTCAGGCCAGTATAGTTGTGAAGCATGATACCGAAGCAGAGAGAGAAAGGAGAGAGGACAACAAATGTACAGTAGCTACAGTCAGCGCATTCCTTTTTCTGGCAACCAACAAGAATTTGTTACATTTCTTGGATATGTGAGATTTATTTTAGAGACACTGTAGATGGGTGGTGTAAGGAGTCACTGTTTTCACAATTTGTGCAACAGATTCAATTTCATTTGATTTTTGTTCTGTTTCTCAGGCTTCTTATAATAATACTGAAAACCTCAACAATCATTTTCTGAAATACTGCTTGAGCTGTTTTCTGGAGTATAAATTACACCAGGTTGTTCACAGGAAGATGGAAAAACCTGTAAGTTGTACCAAAGTACAAATCACACCTTTTCTGTATTATCAGCTCTTTAATTTTTATTTTTTGCATTGTTGTAGTGCACTTTTTAATACTGTTATTTATTCTTTTCTTTCTTTTATTTAGTGCTTTGATTTCTGGGAAAGCTGTGTATAATAGTTATTATTATTATTATTATTAATAACTAATCTGTAATTTTCCTGTATTTAAGTTTTGCCAGAGTATAAATTGTAGGACCCTCCCAAACAAAGAAAAAACCTTCAACTTATACTGCAGAAATATATTTATTTATGTATTTATAGCGACATTTCAAAAAATTGGGTGTTGTTCCAAGAAAACATTAAATCTAGACTTGAGTTTCCTCTGTGCTTTCTGGTCAACTGCAGCTGAAAGTCTTCTGTTCACCTTTAACTCCTCCAGCATCATCATAGGTGACTTGGTGGCTTCCCTCACTAATTTTGGCCTTGCACCATCACTCAGTTTTTAAGAACTGCCTTCTCCAGACAGATTCATAAAAACTGGCTGCAAAAGTGATTATTATTTGTGTTATGCTCAAAAGGTGCCCATGCATAAGCACACCATTATTTTGACTTTGAAATTTTCATTTAAATCACATTGTAGACATTTGTTTTCACTGTGAGTTTAAGCACATAATTGTCAAAATTTTAATGTAGAGATTCTTGAATTCTCTTTTTTAAAATGTCATGTCACAGAAAAATTTTAGTCTGTGAAATCCTAGGGGTGTCCAAACTTTCCTTTGCTGCTGTATTTTCCAGTGTTTTGAAGAATGGTTTGTACTTCCGTGTTGCTACACTCTTGCATAATCTGGACCACTGTTTCGGGCAGTGCTACGCATGAGTATAGTACCAGAAAACATAGCACAACAAGCCTTGGGCGGCGGGGGGGAGCAGTGGTTTTTACCCTGTTAGCACATCACAGCATAAACCCTCATCAGATTCAGCTACGCCTCTGCTATATCTGCAAAAAATTGGGTAGATGCAGTAAGAATTTGTACATCGTAGGAACACAGCAGAAAACTGATATGGACTCGTATGATCTCCATGGACGTGGTCAACCTGTTCAAACAATATGTAGCAAGGATGCGGTCTAATCAGGATGTAGTAAGAACTTGATAATAATGTAGTGACTGCACTGTTGTAATTAAACCCAGCAGGGACTTTGTTGATGTAGTACAAGTGTAACACGGACGGGCTCGCCCAGCAGCATTGTGTGGACAGCTCTATGAACGAGCTGTGCTGGCCGTTGTCTATGGTGCTGAAACTGCGAAGAAAAAAAAAAATCCCCCACCTCCTTCTACAAATTGAGGTTTGGGAGATGGGCACATTTAGCAGGAGTGCTGTTGTTCGAGTTTGCGCTGAAACGATTAGTCGAGTAACTTGAATAATTCAATTACAAAAAATGTTCGAGGCAAACTCTGTGCCTCGAAGCTTCATTTAATGTTGTAGTACATAGGCCAGACCTGTGTGTGGCACTGCAACGTCCCCAGAAACAAAACAGAAGAAGACTAGAGCATAACAGCTAATCAAATTAGCAGCGATAGCTACACTTTCCAATGTGACACACAGAGTAAAATAAAGTATTTTGAGAGGAAGTGGGTCCACGCTGATCATCAGGCTTACTGCGCATTTAAAGTGAAGCACTGTGTTTGTTTATTTTTGAAAAACACACGGTCCGCTGGACGTGGGGAGTGATTATTGACCCGGCAGCCGGCTGCTGTCTCTCTCTGCTTGGTGCGAGTCTCAGCTCCCTCCCCGGAGTGAGTGAAGAGTAGGACTTCTGCTGACAAGTCCAGTCTTTCTTCTGTGTTTCGCTTTTTAATTTTTGCTTTTTTGGGCAACACACAATGCTTAACAAACACGGTAACTTAAATAAAATGATTTAAAAAGCTGACTGCGAGGCTTGCATGTTCAACCTCCAGCTGAAATGCTGAATCGCAGAGAAAAATGGATAAAAACAAAATCACGCAGGGACCCAGTCCACCAAACTTTCTAAAAAAAAAAAGGTTAAATTTTACAAGTTGGACAAAACAAAACAAAACAAAGCCACTTCCCATCACCATTTCAGCAAAATGTCAACACTTGCGCAACGATATTGTGCCATTGCTTAGGGAGAGCCCTGGACTATTGATGTTGTTTAAAAACGCAAAAGTACTTTTTATCCGACTACTCGATTACAGTAATCACCAGGATATCTATAGAAGACTCGATTAATAAAATAATCGATAGCTGCAGCCCTAGTTCGAGTGTAGTTCATTTTTGAACCTACATGTGGACACAAGAAAACTTGCAGAACAAATGAAAAAGCGTAGTGCATGGTGCAATATTGATGAAGACAGGATGGAAGCAGTGAGAATGCAATATGTGTATAGTGCAGTGTGATTGTTCATAGTAAGAATGAACTGGACATGGTATGTGGGTGATCATGGGCATGATAAGAAATCAGTGGAAACATATTAGATGCTGTGATAACATGGCTAGTACATATGGACTTGAAAACGTTTCCATTCCGACCATGCCCCCAAAGCATTCATCAAAATTTTCAGGATGCAGTGCAATCTTCATGTTCCTTATCTGAGTGTGATGAAGCCCATAACAGAGCATACCATCTTTGCCTGGGACATTATAAACCATAAAAGAAAACGATTCTATGTCTGGTACATGAAAAAGAGGTGACACATCTTTGTTTACTAATTAACCATAATTCTCTTCTTTGCATTGATCAGCAGCCACACAGATGTGCAGCAGAGAAAAACAAGATGTATGAGGCCTGAAATGTGTTGAATGCAGCAGAAGCATGTGTGGGACTTTAAAGATGTTTGAAATATTTAATGGTAAGATGTAGATACTGAATCAGATTTTTTTTTCACCGACAAGTAATCTCTGCTGATGTCATGGTGCAAACACAGAACAGTCAGAATATGTGAGAAAAAAGCACAACACTTTAAAAGCATAAATACGATAACACAATTTGCAATAAATATAATAGAAAATAATAAGGTATGCAGGACATGGACAGACATGAATGTGCAATTCTGCAAACAAAAATGGAACAAGAGTTGAGCAGGAATGTGCAAATGTAGTCTTGCAAAATGATTCAGAGCATGAGTATGATAATAATTTTTAAATGTCCCAGACAATAATCCAGTGTTGCTGTGATATTAGGGGGATGGGGAAGAGTTACTGGGGGGGGCTTTGGCCTTGTTCACGAGGACAAAAAAAAAAAAAAAACCAATCCTGTTCTTGTGGTGTGAGGATTTGGTCCTGATCAACTCCAGCCTCCTGTCAGAGGGTTCAGGATGGGAGGGGTCAGCCACAATCTTTCCTGTACGCTTCAAAGTCCTGCAGGGATTTTGTGCGGTGGGGGGGGGGGTTGTAGCCAATCACCTTCTCAGCAGTCCGCTGCAGTCTACATGTCCATTTACGTGGTGAGACCGTGTTGTGTATTCTTGAATATCGGACAAATATGTTGCAATCTGAACACCCCCCCCCCCCCCCGTTTTTTTTTAAATCACCTGTCCAGTCATTATTTCCACACGAACAAATACTGATCATGGTTTATCTAAAATATAAATCGTGCGCTTGTGAAACTGTGTCTCTCACTCACTCACGACATCTGCGCTTACCCCGCTGACGATGCTGCCTTGCACCAGTTGAGAACAGACAGAGTCTGAGGCCGCTGCGGCAGCTTCGTCTGACTCCCTCTCTCAAACTCTTCCCAGCGTTCTGATTCCCTCTAATACGGGAAACATGCTGTCACATCTTTCATGGAGAGGGAGAGACGTGATAATATGAGACAAAGCCGGGAGAAGGACTGCTACGGCGCGCAGACAGGAACTCGCTCTGACTTGCGCACACACTCGGCAGCTGTGATGTGTCACAAGGCCGAACATCAGTGCAGCTGCTGTGAGGATGATGCCCCTTCGGGGTGACAGCGTGATAAGAAGGCTTTATTATACTGTAGCACCAGTGCAGCGTGGTGCGCGTTGACTTAACGCAACCGCTGCCTCTTCTCTTCCGCTCTCTTCCTTCTCTCATTAACCTCGCCTCTGATTGCCCCCAGGACTCCCTTGTGCTAATTAGAGGGGGGAAATATGTCTAGCATGCATGCGTTCCTGTATAAACACACACACACACAGATGCGTGCGCAGCGCGGCGCTGACAGAAAGGCTGCTGTACTGTAGGTGTGAGATTGAAAGACCTGTCTGCTATTGTGTTTCATCCGTGTTGTGAAAGTGTTGGCAGCTGCAGGGTTAAAGCCCAGCAGGTGACTGTTAACGGCACTGTTGATTCCTTTTACACAGACAGCCCTCGTCTCTGTAGGCTCCCCTTTTGATTTAGACACGTTAAATCAAGACGTGAGCATTTTGGCTCAACATGACACAATTAGGGCCTAGCAGAGTATGAAACTGTGAAATGATCAATTGAGTGTCTTTTTTAAACTCCCCAGTCATTTTTTTTTTAATAAAAAATTGTTCAGCTTTGGGGTTTTTTTTAATGCAAAACTTATTGATTTCTTCAAAAGTTTCGCTTTCTGGAAAAATAATTAGACTATTGCAGAAAAATGTCAAGCTGAAGAGCAAAATAATTTTAGATTTGCTGAAAAAAACATTAAAATAAACATATTTAGTTTCATCTGCGAGGTCATGCACTGACCTATCTTGCTGACCTTGTTTAAACCTTATGTGCTTTTTTGTGTCCTATGGTCCCAGGGTGTAGGATTGCTTTGTGATCTCAGATCTTTAATGTCTGCACAAATATGTTGCAGATGCTTCATGGTCACCAGCGTTATCTCCTACACTGTAGTCTGCTGGAGCAGCAGGCTGAAGGCAGTTGACATGAACAGACCCACCAAGCTCATCAGGAGAGTTGGCTCTGTCCTGGGGGTTGAGCTGGATTCTGTGATGGATGTGTCAGAGAGGAGGATGCTGAGGAAACTGCTCAGCATCCTGGAAAATACCGCCCACCCCCTGTATGCCACACTGACATCCTGTCAGAGCACCTTCAGTCATAGACTGAGACCACCGAGGTGCACCACAGAACACCACAAGAGGTCTTTCCTACCTGTGGTGATCAAACTGTATAATTCCTCCCTCTTCTGCAGGATGAATGTAGTTACTCAGAGTTGAATATTGTTGAACATTTGTCCAAATGTCTTCCAGTCATGTTGCATAAATTTTTTGTACTTATTGTAAAAAAAAAAAAAAAAAAAAAAAATCATTGTTCACTGTTTACTGTTTCAGTACTCTGGAAAAATAATTTCCTTTGGGATGAATAAAGTTGATCTTATCTTAAAAGAATTCAGCAGGCCCCAAAGCCTACAGAGCTCCTAGTTTGTGGAACAGCTTGTCACCTGACATTACAAAATACACTTCATTTCAATCTTAAGGCAAATCTTAAAACTTATTTATTTTCTCCTGTTTGTTTATTTTTTGTGTTTTTCTTATATTTGCTGGTTTGTACATTTTACTGACATGAGTATCTTTAATAGCCTGTCCACACCCAGGCTTGAGTAACTCAACATTTTCAGAGCGCCTACACTGAGTGCCCAGGCATGTTTGGACTGACCAAAACAGCTTGATCTGTGAGGAATATAGCAGTAGATATAATAACATAGAAAATCTCAACAAAGCAGTGTGTGATCAGAACATTTTGAGGACATTTTACATAGAGAAGTGCTCATCAACAAAATCTTTGCAACAAAAACTGTTCGTTTACATCAACAGTGTTTGTAATGTCAAAAATAAAATGGTCAATATCTTTAAATTAGAATTATGTACAGTGTGCATGGTTAAATTCTACATGCAAAATAAATGTCACTTTAAAACCACACCCTCAATGTACATTTGTTATGTTTTAATATAACTTAAATAACAACCAACAGTTTTTAGTTTTAGTAACAAAAACATAATATCAAATTTGTATCATTATCACCATCAAACAGGAAGATGTAAACAACAGAACAGGAAAGTTGGAATTCAAATAATGGGCAGGACATGCAAACGGGGATGACAAGGAAACTGTCAGTACTGTAAATTACCCGTGGAAAACTCTAAACTCTACTGCAAACCTTTCAGAAAGTTTGAAACATCAGAGTTTCGAACATTGTTCCAGAGGCCTCATGAAAAGGAACCCGCCACCTGCTGGATGGCATTTTTGTCTGCACATTATTTTCTCGAGAAAATGTATTTTACACACCTCTAGTTGGTTTAAGTGTGTAGTAAATTTGTGAGCTGCAGTTGTAGTGTAGCACAAACACATTTATTTCCAAGTACCATAGCTGGTCCTTATAAAGGATCGTGCTTTGTCTTTAATAAATCTCAAGGCATAAACATACCAAAGAGATTATGTCAGGCATATCCTGCATTGTTTCGAGAATTTTTGCATGTGTGTGCCCTGCTAAATTAATGCCATGCGTGGTCTGCAGTATTCAGTAACCAAGGGAATTTAAAAAAAAAAAACACACACAAAATACTCAACTTTAACTTTAAAAACACCACCACCACAATATATGACTTACAGTTTGAAAGTACATAACATGAATTTGTCCACCATGAGCCTCCACGGGGACAAATATGTCTGAAGATCCAGAGTGAACTCTCCAAGAAATGATCCTGTTGTCAGCCAGAATACATGAACGTAAGAAGTCCATCAGCTCCACAGAAAGTGCACAGGCAAACGTGAACAACAGCACGTGTTCGGCACATTTTGCAGTAGTTCACATTGTGACTTTGTGCTACAATTCCACCTTAAGCCAAAAAGCCTGAGAGTGAGCACAAACACATTGTGAGAGTTCATAACATTTGCCACTGAGATTGAAATACACCGTTGTTGCAAATGAGATAATGGAGCCATCTACACATCACTCCGGCTAAATAGCATTATTGATGGCCACCATTTAATGAGACTTATATGGTGCAAGCAAATGTCAAAGTAAGAAAGGGCTCATGAATCATGTACTGTATTTAACATTTGATTAGCATTAGTTAATTAGTCATGGCTGTGTATTCTGGCGTAGCATGAAATAAACCACTGGCTCTGTCTTAGTTCAGGGGCCGCATCCTTTGAAGGCTGCTTTTGTCTTTTTAGTGGCATGAGTAGGCTCTCTAGTTTGCAAGGCTCCTTGGAATGCAGCCTACAGATGCGGCCTACCGATGTACCCATTGTGGTCCAAACGCTCCTAAGAGTCATTGCACTTTTTTTCCCAAAACAAAATTGGTTGGCAAATTTAAGGGGAAAAAAAGGCCAGTTTGGGTATTTGTACATATGCACAACAAGTAACAATTCTAAGTATAAATTAGTATTGAAAAGTGATTATTAAACTAAAAATTATTAAACTACTATACTAGCTTGTCACGCACATCTGTCAAGTTTGCTAGGTGACAGGGGATAAGGGCAGGAAAAGCTAATAATGCGATTGAAAAATGCTCCATGGGCTGGACCGTGTCATTTCAGAATGGTTGGTTTGGCATCACTGGTCTTGGAAGGTAAATCTTTGCAGACCACAGCCTTCAAAGGATGCAGCCCTTGAACTGAGACAACTGTTATTGCCATTAAGAGATCGGTGCCCCATCAACTTATACATTGCTATTTAGATGATGAACTCAGAAGTGAGAGGTTTTCTGGTGAAGAAACTAGGCTGTGCACAAACTGTCAAAGTAAGCGAGTCAGAGCAGCAATCCACCACAATTTTTTGAGGTGAATCATAAGAGCACTTCATGCAACTCTTCCTCCTCTGACCATACAATCTCCAACATACCTCACTAGGTGCAGACATCTCCCATTGAAACTGCACCATCTCATAGCCAGCCTCATATAAGGAGGAAGAAAAATGTAAAAACCGCAAAAATTTTTTTGTATTCTTTCTATTGATGTTTACTTTTGTTAATTTTTTAATAATTTTAATTTTTCAGTTCAGTTTTGTTGTAGATTGATGTCCTAATGTGTGCAAGCAGAGTGTATACAATGCATGAGGCTGCCTACGGAAGGCGCTCCTGAACACTGCTCCATGTAAATAGAAGAAAATCCCTGCATTTGACTTTCGACCAGATTTTTGTTGGGTGATGGTGCAATCAATTAAATTTCAATTACATTTATTTAGTGCACCAAATGGGAACAAAAGACACCTCAAGGCACCACACACAAGCAAAGGTTTAACTTTAGCCATCTCAGGAAAGGTTTTTTATTTATTTATTTATTTATAGGAAGAAACCACAAGCAGACCAGACTCAGTGGCATGACCATCTGCTCTGGCCATGATAATGAAAAAAACAACAACACAGAATTATCAGAACAGAAATGCTGCAGCAAAACAACAACATACCACTGAACAAGATGGCCTGGGACTCAATGATTGCACAGATGAAAAGCCAATCAATTTCTGTTGCCACAGAGCAGCAATGAACAGGCACAACACCTCACTTTATATGTGCTGCTTACAGGACGTGAGCACAGGTCGTGGAAATGACAACATCAGTTGGTAATGAGCAACGACATATAAGGTACCTTGACACTTGCACAAATTTGATCCGCGCACTGGAGTAAACTCGTTGTAAACCTGCTGTAAACCATTGTAAACTGTGCTGCACAAACAATTCAGAAACACTGTGTCAGTGTGAGTCATTGCGTCAGTGCAGCGCATCACAGCACAGCTCATCTTAATGATTATGATGAGATGTTAAATCTATATTAAACATAATTTTACAGATACTCATAAGAAGGAATGAAATGGCAACTGTTTTACCAAGCCATTACAATATAAATACTACAAATAATTACCTTTGAGATGATTCCAAATGCGTTCTCCACATCATGAAGCGCACAAGAAAAGCTGCAGCTGTAGAAAATTCCTCTGCGATTCCGGAGCGATTAGAGGTGTTTTCCAAATTCTGAGAGCAAATGATTAATCCGCTACAAAATAATTATTTTATATAACGCAATTTCCAGTGGCATAAAGTGCATCATCCAGCAGAACACAGCAGGTTGCATAGGCATGACAAATTGCGCGGCAGTGCGGTGGTTAAATGTGTGCAAGTGTCAAGGTGTCTTTACGCTGCTTGGTGCACTACTGGTTGCTTTGCACCATGTCGACAACAGGCCCACATTCTCCACAGGCACATAAAGACATGCACAGCAATTGTTCGCACCTCCTGGCTTCAATAAAGTCTCATGACGCTGCGCAGCCTCGTTGACATCGCAGTTCAGCGTGCCTTTGTGCTCAGAGAACAGTTTGTGAATAAGGATCTGTCCCTTTTTATTTCTTCTGCTTTACACACTGTTAGGGACAAGCACAAGTACACACAAACATGTTGTGGGAGTTGTACAGCAAATAACCATTTGTACCTGAACTGCATGCAGGGAGCAGTGAAGAGAGTGACCGGGAGACGGAGGTGTGGGTGGGTACAGATATAAGGGGAGATGGAGAGTGAATGAACAGCTATTTAAGAGCACTTGAGTAGATGTAGCCACTTCTCCCAGCGGAGTCAGCGGGCCCCTCAGCACTGTGGCATGATTTTTCACTTTACCACTCTGTACTCCTTCAATCCCCCAGTTTTTTCTTTTCTCACTCACTGTGTGCTTCAGTGGTTCCATCATTCCCTTTCATTCACTGGGACTACAAGGGACACACACACACAAGTTGACCCATTTGCTCCCCCTGCCCCCACTCCCGCCACCGTTAGTAAATACTTCCATTGTGAGAGCCATTATCGCGTATCTCAAGGGTTAAGAGGGGAAACACACAGTCAGATGGGTGATTAGACAACAAGAAGATGAAATATCGACTATTGTTTTGTTGCTTATTGTTTCACAGCGCTCACATTAGAACTGCAGCTAATTCATAAGCTTAATGTCCTTTTATTTAACATCTTTTTTCCCCCCTGCAGAGACCCCGCACTCAAAGACAGTTACACACACACACACACACACACATTTGTACTGCTGCCGCGCACATGTGGCAGCGGGAAGCGATGCCAAAACATAATGCTCAGCAGACACGGTTTCCTTCAGTGTTTGGGATTCAATATGTAGACGTTTAGGCTATGTAAGGTGCAATTATCTGCAGTGCAGCGGCAGCGTGAGGGCAGAGCCAAAAAGCCTGAACGGGTACAGAACTGTTACAGTAGCGTAGCCAAAGTTTTATGATTTGGAGGGGGTTCACTGCAACTGCATGAATTAGTTTTGACCATAGACTACAAATATATATTGGACAAACCCTGAGAGACATCACCCAGACTTTTTTTCATATTTGGAAGCTCAGGATTGAAGTTATGAAGTTATAAGTTGCCATCTTGGCAGTGCTAGACTCCCAGCCAACTCATAAATACAGGGTGACCCCCCCCCCCCCCCAAAAAAAAAACAGAACTCATGAAATTTGTAATAAATCCTACAACGGTCCAACAAACTTCTTGAAATTTGCTGGACTCAAACTTCAGTCTGTGTAGAATCACTGGGGAAGATGATTGGAAAAACCGTCTTCCCCAACATGTCTTAGTCAACCAAGGAATAGACATTTTGCCTGAAAGCGTATTTCACCAACAAGTTATACCATCTGGAGCATGATTTGGAAAGAACATAACTTTTATGCAAAGTGACCAAAATAACTTAAAGTTTAGTGAATGGTTGTACACAGACTGACGTTTGTAGGATTTATTACAATTATTATGGGTTCTGGTTTTTGTTGGGGGGTAAAGAGGTCATGGGTGGGCAACACAGATGTCATCCGGATGGGAAGAATGAAGCCCAAACAACCCCCTGCCAACGATCTCTTAGTTTCCAAACAAGCTTATGCTAACAGGCATATCTTGGTTTGGATGTTTCATTAATGCAATTTTTTGTGGACTGGGCGGAGCATAATCGTGGGCTTGGGACCCCAGTGATTGACGTTTGGTGGGCATTGGTGTGTGTGTGTGTGGGGGGGGGTAATCTACATTTTATCCTTTGATCCCATTGACGTGGACCTTTTCAAATAACAACCCCTTTATAAGCAACTGTGGGCTTGACATTCATCTACATACGAAATTAGGTGGAAATCAGGTAAATGACAAAAACAGTTTTCAACTTAAGTATTCAAACAAAAACTACTTTATTGGTGAAGGATCATTTTGTGAATATCAGTGAGGCATTATGTTCTCTCTGTGTTCGAGCAGTCATGTATTTTGTGTCTCTTTATTTCCAGTGTTTGAAATTTGTTTAGCTTATTAAAAAAATGATGCAGGGCATCCATGAAATAAATAAAGATACTTCTGAAACCCACAAAAGTATTTTCCTGTGTCGATGCATCTGCTTGTGTTTTTGAGGAGCAGAGAGCAATGCAACAAGGTGGTGGAGCTCAGAACTGCACCTTAGAGCCCTAAGAATTACAGCCATCAGCTTTCCTGCAGTCACCAACTCTGAACATGTCAGTGCCTCTTAATTACGTATGTGTGCCACTTGTGCATTTTTTTGTGTCCACATAAACCTGTGGACACTAACTGGTCCTCTGAGCCTTCAGTTCAGCCGCTGTCACAGGGATCCTTGTATTTTTCCACAGGCATGTCTGAGGATTACACAGTCCCTCTGGTGTTTCGCTGACCTTACCCCGCACACACGTGCATGTGCGCACATCAAAGCGTGTGAGCACTGTGCCCAGCCCGGAGCTCGAGGCACGCTGCTCCACTCCCTCAGCAGGCCGCTGGCACACACATTCACATCTGCCTGCAGGGATCGCCAATAGCAACCATGACATGCGTGTGTGCACGCGCGCGCGTGCGTGTTGTTTTGGAAGGAAAAATATTGTGCATTTTATTGCTTTCATATGTGACTTAAAAAGTGTTTACAGGTCTACTATAAAAATAAAATGTGTAATTTTTAAATCAATCATATTTCACCTCAAATATCATTGTTTTTCATTCTTTTATTCCAGCTCATGGAAACAGTGGATGTAACTTTGTGGTACTTTAGGTACATGCCAAATCCCAGTCGTTTTACTATTGATTTAGAAGAGCTACACCAAATGTGAAAAATTTGTTGGCCCTGATGTTTGGGCAGCTACATTTTGTCAGGTTTATGTCGTGAAATGTAAACAGGAGCCTGAATAGGATGAGACAATTTCAGGACTCCCATGATGGGGTAAACAATAAACAAATAGAATAATTAAAGAAAATATCACTGAACAATATATTGCAAAAACGAAAAATACACTGCAATAAGAAGTCAGCAAAAATATCAGAAACATTTTTTTTCACAAATAAATGGAAAACAAATCAAGAATGTGCAAAGCTCTTTGGCACCATAGATTTTTGTTTGATATTTTTTTTTAATTTTTGAATTAGGGGCTCAACAGAAAATTGTTACAATAAAAATTAAATGTGACTTGTTTCCCTATTTCATTAATGTTAAAAACCTTGATTGCTTTGTAGATGTACTGCCTGAGAAATAAAAGGACTGTTACTGATGATTGCTCAATAACATAAAATAATTCTTAAAGTCCCCTTAAAGACTTACAGACCCCTAAAACAAATTGAACTTTTAAATGTAAAATATGATGACACATTTCACTAGAAAAGTCTTGGCGTGTACGCTATAAGATTGATCGATCAATCTGACGCCCTGATTGTTAATAATAACTCAAAAACAATAAATGCTGTCACCAAATTAATGAGTATAAACTCAGTTGAATTTGTTGCACCACACCCCATATGCATGTCTGCCACCAGATGCTGGACTTTGAGCAGGTGTCACAGTTATTGAGACATAGATCATATTTTCTTCACACAAATATATGAAATCAGAAAATATACGTTACTTTTGGATTGCTTCATAGCGGTCATATTGTAAAACTGAAAGTTTATATATTATATATACATACATATACACTGTATATGAACTTAGCTGCAAAAGAAAAAAATGACTGTGAGCGAACTAATTGAGCTCGCTACACAGTGACTGTGGTCCGTGACAGAGAGAGCGTTTCCCCAGATAGATTTATTAAGTCTGAGAAATGAACTGCTATTTCCTGAAGATTTAACAGTAGTTCAATTCTAAAACTCAAGGAAGACAGTCATATCACCAAACAACCCTGTGGGAAGGATTTTTAATGAATGTTCCAGATGCAGACACTTCTTCCCTTTCTCTCTTTTGCAGTTATATGTAGCTTCAAAACAGCTTGAGAGGGAACAGTGAGCAGTATAATGAGGTGAATGCATCACTGTTAATTATACATTTTAGGCAGGGGGAAAAAAAATCAAATGGACACATGCTTTAGATGTTAATATGTGTTCTCCTAGTACACATAGGAGGCAATCGTATGAACTCAGATATACTGGCACATGTAAATAGGTATTGGGCAGCAATACACAAGAGTTATACACAGTCTAAATTATTCCCTGTAGGAGCACAAGCTGAGGGGAAGATATGGCGAGTGTGAATTATCCCTGATCAATATATAGAGTTTAGTGGAAACACGGCTGTTAATTACGCCCCCGTCTGACTACATACTCACCTCTTCTCCCACATTTGTGTTTTCTTTTCTCTCGTCCTACTCTTCCTCTGTCAACCTCGCTGACCTACACACAGGCCAGCTGTACGAGTCCAGTCCAAATCAGTCGGTTGTATACAGACACGCATATAACCTCAACACCTCCATCCCTCCACATTTATCAATAGTTTTCTTTCCTTCTCTCTTGTTCTTCATTAATTATTCTCTCAATGTTGCATCTCTCATCCCTTCTGAAGCACAGAGAAAAGGTTTATTTCCCAGCGCTCCTTTGAAATCCCAGAAGTCTGTGTGCCCTATCTCACCTCCAAGCCACAACCAGACACCCTGTTAGAGGCTATTACAATCACCAGCCCCCCCCCAACAAGACCCAGACAGAACCTGGACATTAGCTAATCCATACTTATTGCATTTGGGTTCCTCTCACAGCCTTGTAATTCACACGGAGAGACGTATCAACGTGACATATGTCGGCAACAGGTCAACAAGGCGAGACGCTACACTGACACTGAATTGACTTAGCTCAAGTCTCAAAGGACTGTGTACAGTGCATCTGGAAAGTATTCACAGCGCTTTGTTTTTCCACATTTTGTTATGTTACAGCCTTTATACAAAACGGATGAAATTCATTTTGTTCCTTAAAAATTCTGCACACAATACCCCATAATGACAATGTGAATAAAGTTTTCTTTTGAGATTTTTGCTAATTTATTAAAAATAATAATAATTTAAAAACCCTAAGAAATCCCATGCACATAAATATTCCCAGCCTTTGCCATGAAGCTCAAAATTGAGTTCAGGTGCATCCTGTTTCCACTGATCATCTTTGAGATGTTTCTACAACTTAATTGAAGTCCACCTGGGGTAAATTCAGTTGATTGGACATGATTTGGAAAGACACACCTGTCTACATATAAGGTTCAACAGTTGACAGTGCATGTCAGAGCACAAACCAAGCACAAACTGGCCGCCCGTCTAAACTGAGGCGTTGTCAGAGAAGAGCTTTAATCAGGGAGGTGGCCAAGAACCTGATGGTCACTCTATCAAAGCTCCAGCATTCCTCTGTGAAGAGAGGATAACCTTCCAGAAGGACAACCATCTCTGCAACAATCCACCAATCATGCCTATATGGTAGAGTGGCCAAACAGAAGCCACTCCTTAGTAAAAGGCACATGGCAGCCCACCTGGAATTTGCCAAAAAGGCGCCCGAAGGACTCTCAGACCACGAGAAACAAAACTCTCTGGTCTGATGAGACAAAGATTGAACTCTTTGGCATGAATGCCAGGTGTCATGTTTGGAGGAAACCGGACACCATCCCTACAGTGAAGCATGGTGGTGGCAGCATCATGCTGTGGGGATGTTTTTCAGCAGCAGGAACTGGGAGACTAGTCAGGATTGAGGGAAAGATGAATGCAGCAATGTACAGAGACATCCTAGATGAAAACCTGCTCCAGAGCGCTCTTGACCACAGACTGGGATGATGGCTCATCTTTCAGCAGTACAATGACCCAAAGCACGCAGCCAAGATATCAAAGGAGTGGCTTCAGGACAACTCTGTGAATGTCCTTGAGTGGCCCAGCCAGAGCCCAGACCTGAATCTGACTGAACATCTCTGGAGAGATCTGAAAATGGCTGTGCACCGACACTCCCCATCCAACCTGATGGAGCTTGAGAGGTGCTGCAAAGAGGAATGAGCAAAACTGCCCATGCGCCAAGCTTGAAGACTTGAAGTTGTAATTGCTGCCAAAGGTGCATCAACAAAGTACTCAGCAAAGGCTGTGAATAGTTATGTACATGTGATTTCTTAGTTTTTTATTTTTAATAAATTTGCAAACATTTCAAAAACCTTTTTTCATGTTGTCATTATGGGGTTCTGTGAGTAGAATATTGAGGGAAATAATGAATTTACTCCATTTTGGAATAAGGCTGCAACATAACAAAATATGGAAAAAGTGATGCACTGTATACGGCCCGGTCTGCTCATATTGAGTTTCTGTGATGGCTGCTTAGCTTGTGGTGCTACTCAGACCGGCGGGGAGAACGGAAGGTGTTTCAGCACACTGAGTTTACTGACAGGAACTTTATAGACCACAAAGCTACAGGGATCAATAGCACTGCACTGCGCAACATGGCTGGACCCAAACACTGGAAGATTGCATGACACAAAGGCTTCAATCAACATCCTGTAGTGTGCTACATAGACATGCAGTTTGTAGGGGCGCAACGGATGTCAAAACTCACTGTTCAGATCAGATCACATTTTTTCAGATCAGCAAAAAAAAAAGATTAAAAATAACTTTACTTTCTATTTATTAAAGAAGTTAAAGAACAACTACTACATGTTTTACCAAAAAATGTATTAACTTTATGCAAAAAAAAAAAAAAAAAAAAAAAACTATGACACTGATTTTCTTGAAAAGGTGGGGTATGGGCCAACGAAGAAACCATTACTTTTGGAGTAGATCCAATTAAAGGCTGGATCCAGGTTCTCCCACCCCGCACCCCCAATTTTTTTCTTTAGCATTGTGAGATCAGCCATTTTTCAACATTTGCATGAATTTCTCATGAGATAATGAATTTTTTTTCCATAAAGATCTGTGCATTATCTCTTTCATGTAAATGTTAAAAATGCCAGATCTTACAGTGTTAAAGTGAAAAAGATGCCAATCGGATCTGCTCCAAAAATGAGTGCTTTCTTCCTTGGTCCATACTCCACCCTTTCACCTAATTTCATGAAAGTTGGTTGAGTAGTTCTTGTGTAATCTTGTTAAAAGACAAGGGGCACCGACTACATAACAAGTTGCTTCTGCTCATTGTCCTGAATGAAAACACAATTATTATTTTTAACAACAAATCACCATGACAATAAATCTATATTTCACAATATTATTTTAAAACTTTGCAATTAATCTGCGGTTCAAACACATGCCGAACCTCCGGGCGTTTTCTGTACTGCACAGTGATGAGCTTCCATCTGTAACACCACAAACTCAAATTTGAACAAATGTATGTGCACAACACACTTACTGCCCACAATCTGTCCCATCACACGCACACCCGCTTTCGTTTATGTTTTTCTCGACTGATCTCGAGCCTCCAGGTGGCCTTGTGTCCCCTTGAACAAACAGCGCAGAGGTTCACTCCACTTCCCCCATGTCACCGGGGCCAGCGCCAGGTATTGTGTGGCCGACACAGCCACACACCCTGCCGGGGATTTGCCGCTGGGTCACAGAGTTGACATTTATTGAAGGAAGTTGCATGGAGAGTTACAAGGAGTTGACAGTCCTCTTCTCACGTCCCTGTTCAGAGTTTAAGAAGCTGTACAGCGCACACCCCTCTCTGTTTCCAACAATAAATGAAACAATGAAGCTGTTAAGCACTCTATGACCCTCCCAGGACCCAATATAATGAGAATGACAGCTTTTATTTCCCTACATAGTGCCACTAGATTTTAAATTTCTTGCTGGATATCACACCTGATGACTTGTTTGAATGTCCCGGTCAGGGTGGGAGTATAAAAACACATTTACATATTACATGGATAAATATGATTTAGTAAAGAACAATATGAATCACATACATGCGCTCACATGTTAAAAATACTCTACGTGGGCAGCATGAGTAATATTTGTGGGCCACAAGAGGGAATGCTGAGTTTAGCAGACCGTGAGGAACAGTGAAAATCTAAAAAGTAGAAGCTGAGTGAAATGGATTGAGTGTGTTGAGGACCAGATGTGCTTCGGATGGATCAAACATCTGCCGGGTCTGCAAGTCCTCAATGGTCCTGAATGACCCCCACCACCCCATTTTTCTCCACATGTGTCCCGGTAAATCTTTTGTTTTTCACTACAGTATCTGTCCCTCATAAAGATCAAAAAGTTGGATTTTTAACCGACTTTGTTGAAAAAAGAAAAAAAAATGCTTCACTTTAATTTTAAGCATTCCAAGTGAAAAGTATGGCATGCACAGTGACTCAAAAAGCACATTTACAACAGAGATTTCATCTTTTTGTCTCCGTTACAGTGCGTTTTGATGGTCTAGAGCTTTCCTTGGTGTATAAGTTACAGTGCGAAGAGTCGGCAGCAGATGGTAATGGTGTTTTTGCAGTAACTAATCACTGCTCTGGAACGTATGACAGTAGACAGGCCCAGGGACCCAGAACCATGCCACAAGAGATCTGAGTGATACTTTGTGTTGTGCCCACATTATCATAGCAACACCTAGACTAACATATTCACATATGCACATATAAATATGAAACATTCTCTGGGCCTCTGAGCCACAGGGGCAGATGTTTTTCTGGCACATAGGTTGAGGTAGTTTAAATTACGTTGCAGCCACAGTGGCACGCTATGAGCCAACTCTCACACAGGCAACAATTCCAAATGAGGGAAAACAGGGAGAGGGCACTGTTTGGGGACCATTTTACCCCACTCAGTATCATATTTCACTCTGGAACAGTAGTAAGCTTAACATACATATACTGTATATACTGTAAAAGTGTGTTGTTTGATCCACTTTTGTGATTTACCTCTGTGTTTCTCCCTATCCACCAGGTCGTTATTGTAAATAAGAATTTTTTCTTAACTTACCTGGATAAATAGAGGTTAAATCAAATAAATCAAACACTAATGCAATCTTGAATCCAGAGTAGTCCTGACTTAGGTGGGATGAGATAAGAGGTAGGTAGAGTGAACTTAACCTTAGTAAAGCTACACTGTCATAAGTGTTGCTGACAGTAAGACACATTTTTATTCAGATAAACTGTCTTACACTCATTTGAAGGACACAGATAGATGCCAAACTTTATAATTTTAAAATGTTTTAAAGTACAGTAACGTGCAATGGCTTCAGGGACATTTAATGTGAGTAAAATAGACGCTACAAATCTAATATTATTCATAATATCATACTATAATGGTCACAGTGTATGTATGTGTACAGCAAGCGGGGGGGCTTGCTGTACACACACACACACACATGCACACAATGAATGTTTCATATTATATGTGTAGTTTTTCTTATTAAATACAAATATGTAAAATGCATGAGTACTTTTCGCCTTTGAAAATACATAATATTAAAAACATCTGTGAGCACAGTGAATTCACGCTCACATACAAACAGGTATGAAATTGTTCATTTCATACCTGTTGGTATAAATGTTACATGTTACATGGGCTTTGAAACAGTCATGATCACAAATAAACAACATATCTGATCTCACGTCCATAAAATTAGCCATTGTGCTATATATTAACATGGTGCTAGAAATTTGCTGACGACTTCTGACTTTGATCGTTGACAATCCGACCTAAAATCAAATCAAACTTAATGCCATCTGTAGGCCTAATGTACCTGCCAAGTTTGATCAAAATCAGATTAGGCCTTCTGAAGGTGTTCTATAGCTTGCTAACATACATATATACAGCATAGTCACACGAAGACTATTAATGTGGCAGCATCACAAATAGTTTCTTGCAAGAAAATCAGGTGACATTTAATCAGGTTTTTAAATTTATTATAAGATTTTTCTATTAAACAGTAACTGACTTTGCGCTGCCATGCAGGAAGATGGGAAGAAAAAGAAGATTGTAATTGTACAAACATAAATACATACAACAAAATTGGTCCTCCACATTTAACCCATCGTAATTACAACAAGATACAGTCGAACCACTAGGAGCAGTGGGCAGCCACCGCTAGGTGCCCAGGGACCAACATCAGATGTAGAGATGCTGCCCTGGTCAGGGGCGGAGACAGGAGTACACCCTAATCAGCATGCTTTTGATAGAGGGAGGAAACCGGAGTTCCCAGAGCAAACCTACGCAGACACAGGGAGAACATGCAAACACCACAGAGAAAGGTCCAGGCGGAATCCCACTAACTACTAAGCCACTGTGCCGCCTCTCTAAATTTGGTGATAATCAGATAAAATTTGTAGAAGTTATTATGTGCACAGGAATCAATGCTGTGTTCAGTATAGTGGGTGGTCCTTCAAGAGCTTTAGTGAAATCTGGTCAAGCTTTATTTTAAACCTGTCCAAAATACAGTCATTTCAGAGGTTCAGTTCAAAATTGATGAAAATTCAACAAATTTTCTTCAAGTTATCATTGGAATGGAAAGACCTTCTTGTGTGAGGACTGTATAGTCTTTACACCCCACCCCAACCCCCATTATGGTCCCACAGTATAACTTAGTGAAGTAACAAACGATGCCATGTCAACAAAACCATCAGGACCATCCACCCAGCATTTTCTCAGCACTTATTGATATATGGTCCTCCTGAGACTTTTAACAACTAGTCCTAATTTCTCTACAACACACTGTTGCCAATTTGCCAAACATTGGGAATTGTAGGTTCGTAGTTAACATGACAGACACAGACTCCTTTGGGGAACCCAGACCCCCCTAGTGGCCCTTGTTACTTATGTGAGTAAGGCAGACAGTGAAATAGCGTTGCGTTGGGAAGGAACCAGAGAGAGAGAGACTCGACTTAATGGTCTTGCATCTTCCTGGCAGCATGTCAATAATGGCTCTGATCACATTAAGTAAAGAGTCCATTAGCTTATTCTGCTTCCCCCTGCATGCTGTATGGCAAAAAGAGCAAGCTGAAAAGCTCCTCTAATGCTACATGTCTGTCTGTTACAGACACCTCTATCTGCGTCCAGGTAGACCAAAACAAAATCACTCCAAGGTTTACCTGCAATCCATTACTCGGTCACATCTATTTCCTTTAACACAGTAAAATGGATTTGATGTGTGGATTACCTGGACTGTGTGGGTAATGCCATTACATTTCAAAAGATATGGAGGACTAGATTTTTATACATAGAACAGTAAGACGCAACATATTGGTGTCATCTGCTGGAGCCTTCGTAGAAGCGGGGAGCTAGAGGGACACCTATTAAAAATGCATACTTAGACCAAAGCAAAAGTATTTGAAAACTTCCTGAATCCATCCCAAATATCATGTTTTTGGCTGGACCCAGTTTATTTCAACAACTATTCTGAAATTTAGATTGTTAGATTTTAAATAATAGCAGTAATGCTCTTGCCTCCCAGAAATGAAAGCCCATGTGCCCCATTCTCCATATATATTTGGTGGTGGGTGAAGAACAGCATCAGTCGTAAAACCTGTGCCAAATTAAGATGCAGATCTGATCTGGACATTACGAGTTTTGAGTAATCCTCCAATCAACCAACAAACAAACAAACAAAACATCACCTCCTCAGAGGGGCATAAAAGTTTACAAAAAATAGATATATTTTTCATTTTTAGTGCTGGATATCACCAAAGATTTTATTTTCCTGCCTGTAAACAGCTTAGGGATATAATGTGATCAGGAGTGGGTATTACATCAAAGGGAACACAAATTACTGATACACCAAGACACATTACAAATATGCATTATGTGGCCAAAGAACAAATTGTGAGCATATGTTAATGCACCTTTACTGCGTGGGTCTCCTGCCAGAATTGTAATCAAGACAAAGGGGATGTGATACGAGAGAGAGAGAGAGAGAGAGAGAGAGAAGCAGGTTTTCAGCTCCCCTCCACATCGCACACACACCCACCCTGGACAGACAGACCATTTCTCAACCGCCTCACTGCTCTCCATTGGCCCTGGAGGTAACACAGCGGCCCCCACATCTGTCTCCCAGGCCTAGGACAGACCTGGCTGCTTCATCCAGACCCAGCAGATCACAGGAATCATCCTCAATTAATGTGAACCATCAGGCATCCCCTTGCTGCTGCGCTCACTCCACCCCTGTTCTCTGAGGCGTCCCCACTGGCTCAGTGCTGGGTCCGTTGAACTTTACACATCGACCACGGCTACGGTAACTTAGCACAGTCGGGTGAGGCAAGCCAACGTTACTGTGTGTGCTTTGGGAAAAGACAGGGAATCAATATATCAGTGCGATGTTCACGTGTAAGTGCTGCGAGGCAGCTCTTCAGAGGCTCTGGACTCAGAACAGCCGACGTTGCTCCACAGCATACAATGGCCTGAAATGGCTTCCATGTGCTGCCCCATCTGCACTTCTGCTGGGCCGTGGCCAAATGACCGTCCTTTTTAAAGCTACAGAGGGCCGGCTTTAATATAGAGAGTGTCACAGTGGATGTTTTGGAGGGTTGTGGAATGTCTATGGGTCAGCCAAATCTCAGGTTCAGCAACTATTTTTTAAAAGAAAAGTTGCTGGGAAAAGAAATGGAAACTGTTTACTGAAGGATACCTGCAAACTGCGATGTGCCAGATTGTGACTCAAGCGTCTGTGGTAAAACCTTGTGCAGTAACTACCCCCCCGCCGCCGATCACCCCCTCCCCACCCAACACCACCCCTGCAGTCTGCAACTGCACTATAAATCTCACTCCAGTCGATTACTGTGCCCTTAGCAACAACTAACACCACAGTCATGAATTTTTAACCAAAGCTATGAGTTAAATCAGGTTGAGAGGTGAAAGCCGAGGGTCTTGCTGCCTGTTGGTTGATCATGCATTTGGTCCAATGAAATCGCCCTGTGGCATTTCACATTTTTACTCACACATGCAGACCAGCAAGAACTCCCCTCTGATGATAACAGTATGAGCCAAAACACTGACAGTTCTTGTTAATTAAATGATAAAGCAGAATTTATCTTTAATAGATGTTTCAAGTTAAAATCAGGAAGAATAGCCACAGAGGCTCCTGTTTGGAGATTATTGTTTTTCCCGTTGTTCCGCATTGTTTCGAAAGGGATACGATTATGTTGGAAATCGGATTAGGTTTTCCTTCTGTGCCTTATAAATGATTCTCTTCTTCAACGAGAAGTCACTGTGCTTTGCTGCCGCTTCTCTCATTATCTTTTGCCACATTTACGCGCAACCAATCGGATTTTCCTTGACGCCACTGATCCACCCCCACTTCAGGCTTCCCTACCTTTTTTTTCATAACTTCTCCAAAATACTCAATATACTATTCTCTACTTTTTTAGACGTCTTTCATATGTTTGGTGTATCTCTATTCCTAACATTTGTTATTCTGTCCAGCGTCATTACTCCACACATCATTACCCGTGATGATGCGTCATGCCTAATTCACCGGTCTTATTACAGTGTTATAAACCGTAATCCCTTCTTTGATCACAAAATACCTGATCACCATCTTAATTGTAATTTGTTGGCAATTTCTCAACCCAGTTCTCCACAATTCTATTCCAATTACATGTGTTCCGTAAATCTTATTGGTTAATCGTGTGAGATTTCCAACCATAGAATGTCGGGTAGACGGTGGCAAAATATTCGACCATTTCACATTTGATGTATTACTCCGCGCCCTGACTGCGTCGCTACGCAGATATCAATAATGGTGCTGTCAGATGAGAGCGAGAGAAACAGTAAGCTACATGCTACGCTAAGCTTCGCCGACCGAAATACTTACAGAAAAATAAACCGTGCAAACAATAGAATTGGATTAGAATGGGAATAATGCATCACCGGTAAAACTCCATTTGCGACCATAAAATCCAGCATTAATGTCAGCAAATCATCAGACACAAGGGGGTTATTCCCTAATTGCGGACCCCTGGGCTCACATATTTACAATAATCAAATTTCTTGAGCACAGCCTGAAAGTGGTTCTGAAAGGGGTTTAGTGAATAATATTTCTTGACCCTAACCCTGTGATGGGTTTCCAATATGTCGACCTGAGTTTGAGTCCTGGTCACTACACCTGTCCTTGGGTGAGACACTTCATCTACATTGTCTCCAGTCCACCCTCTTGTAACTTTGACTGGGGAAGTAACCTGCATCAGACTGGGGTCCCATCCAGAAGAGTCGTGGTTTCTGCTTCACCTGCTTCACCTCAAGGAATCTGGGTAGAACAACCAACACCAGTGGGCCCAAGGGCCAATAAAGGATCATCTTCTTACTTATAAAACCTGTGTAACTTAGTGGATAGCACATTACTTGAGTTCATCATTATATTTCATGCACTGTTCAAGTACAAAATCAACACATAGTAAAACAAATACAACACATCAGGTTTTCACCCCCTTGTGCATGTTCTGAATAATTCTCACACACTCCTGTTTGTCTGTTCCCCCTCATGCACCTCCAAACATCGTGACCTGGCAGCTTCTCCAGACTTTTGATCTGACCATTCATTTCTGATATTGTCACAATTATAGATATTGTTGTGCACTATGTTGGGTCTTCAAAAAACTAAAATATGCACAGATGTATCTGATGTGGAACTTGCTGTTACACATAATATTTCATGCTTCCAGCAGATGTTTTATCAATATATCTCTTTCCCCACGCAAATGTAAGTGCATATCATCTCTCATTAAAACCAGACCACTTTCAAGGAAACCCATGTGTGGACATACCAGATGACACCACTATTTTTTCGCTAAATGCTCTCCAGGGAGACAGCGTGGGAAAGAATTCTGAGTAACGCCACGTTTTTGTTGAGCTGCTAGATGACTTTTTGCAGTCGGCTTTGTACAAAGACAACTGTAAACCACATGGTACCAGCGCAGTTTTTTTTTTCCTGCACAGAAGTACAGTTACGAAGGGTTGGTTTGTGTCATTTTTGTGGAATGTACAGCCACAAGTTGACAGCTGTAACTGATCGATGCCATCCAAAGTGTTTTTGATGATCCAGTGGCATTGTTCTTCTTGCAAAAGCACATTTTATTATGATGATCCAAGCCAATGTTTCTACAGTTGAAAACTCACCGGAGACAAAAAACAGATAGCTCAGCTGTTAGGCCACATCACAAAGTAACCGATTCTATTGATGTGTAGGGCATCAACGGGGAATTTACCATGATCAGAGTGTGAATTTCAACCTCTACATTTCTTACAAATGCCCACCACCCACGTCTGGACTTAGCTACTGATTTCCCTGTGGTCCATCACAGGGGAAGGAGTAGAGCTGGTTGTTCACACATGACCTCTGACCTGCCAACGGGGACCCAATCGGAGAGCAGCCTGCATCTTGGGAGCTCTTGCCCTCAGATGTGATGGCTGCAGGCAGTGGGCTTTTCATGAACCCATCCCCCATGGCACCCCCACGCCACTAGATTTTCTGAATTATTCATAGAACCAGTGGTGGGGTGGGAAGAGCAACAGAATATGGAAAAGGAAGCACGAGGTTCAAGACCTTCTCAGATCACAAGGAACTTCTGCTTAACCTCCCTTGAAGTCATGAATACAGGGATAGAGCAGGTTTTTTTTTTTAAGGAATTGGATCTGAAAGCAGGCTTGGAGATCAATGGGGGTTCCCTTGAGGTGCGATGGAGATCGCATGCACTGCGAGGTGATTGGTGAATCAATGTGGTTCCCATGGTTTGCTTTGCCATTGTGAGAACTGATCCTCTTGTTTGCAAGTGATACTGTTTTGTGATCAGTTGCACTCCTCTCTCTTTAACTGTGAACACACACTGTAGCTGTCATCCAGAACACATCCTGTTGTGAAAATGTAAATAGCTGCGACTTTATAGGGCACATGAGATCTGAATGAGGGTCAAAGAGCTCCTGTTTGATCTACAATACTCAGGCACACGACAGTACGGCACACAGACAGGTAGAATTTTCCCCTTGATGTTCTCCAACCTGACATAGTCATTGAGTAGGATAGGCGATGTTTTGTGAAGAGCATATACATGTTAAGCTGTTAATCCCTAATGCACACCGTGCACCCTAATAAAGTCGCATGCACAGGCTCTTAATATGGCGAGGCGTAGAATCTGCTAATTGCATAATTGCCTGATTTGTTTTACCTGACACTGATGCCCTGGAACCATGACAAGGCCATCATTTGCTCATCCTCACTGTCAGCAAATTACAAGGTGGATACGCCACCACACCACCCTCCAAACACCACGGTGTTACAGAGACGGGCATGAATTAAGAATGCATTGCGGCAGGCGTGCAATGACTAAATACCGCTGTTGCCAGATTAATTCTGAGAGACACGGAGGCAGGCAGATAAAATAAACTAACAGCAGCAGGCTGTCCACCAGATAAAGTGTGTACCCCATCGTCTCTCTGCTGTAATTATTGGCTAATAGTCATTAACCTGGCAAACAGAGGTTTAGCTGTGTTGTTTAAAGGACTCTGGGATGCATAATGACAGACTAATATGTCATAGCGCTGGGGGATATGGGGTAGGGGTGGATTAATGAGATTTTACTGGAGGGAGTGTACAAGAAGAGGTGGGGCACGCCTGGAAAATATAGGGGAAAAGAGGGCCACATTAAGCTAATTGGAAGATGAGTGCCTACTTGTAAAAGTGCTTCTAATGGCATATTTGTTTCTCTCACAGCATCAAAAGACTAATGCAGGCGAGTGTGGTACTGGAGTAAGGACTTCAGGGCCCCTGTGTTTGTCTCAAAATGCGTCTGCACGTATTCTTTGCACACAATGTGTGCACATTATCAACTTTGACTGTGTAGTAATGTTAATGGGATTATATGGTATTTGATTTGACTCCAATGAAGTGACATATTGGAAAAAACATGCAGTACTGTGCAAACATTTGTTCTCTATGTGCCTACAACTTTTGTTAATAAGAAAAAGATGCTTAATATCGAATATAAAAGAGTTTTTGGTGCTCAAACAACAAATGTCCTGCATAACATTAAACCAGATTATTAATTATTATTATTATTATTTACTGATCATCTCCAACTGTCTTTATGTTATGTGTTGGAGAGTACACCTAAAAATAAACTGATTTTATTTATTTATTTGGAAAATGGGTTGTAACTTGATGAGTGGTTTCTTTCATGAAAGAAAAAAATAATAATTATGTTGTCATACAAATGTTGCAATTTCAAATTTGATTTTCTGTTGAAACACCGATTGGGAAAAAAAAACCTCATGCCCTTCATATTTTTTATTTGTTTGTTTTTGTCCCTCAAAATTATATGGCACAACATTTAGCACAATACTGTATATCTGTTGAACTGCAATTACATCTAAAGTTTATACACAGAAGTGCCTTCTCTGTCAGTTGAAGCTGTAAATTACACAATCAATATGAGCAAAACCATAAAAAAGCTGTTTATATACACATTTTATTGCACAAAATTGCTACCTTTAATTTAAAATATCCATTCTGACTTGTATAATCTGAATCACATACAACGGAAATAAAAATAATAATATTAACACCCCCTTTTGCATCTCCTCTTTTTTATTTTTTGGAAATAAGGTTTGTAATTCATATTTGACAAATTAGTGGGATTTAATAATTGGATTTTTGTTCCAATACAAATGTCTGGACATTTCAAACGTGAGTTTCTGTTGGCTGACCAATGAAGAAGAAGAAGAAGAAAAACTACACATTTATCAAAATTCTAGATTGCCTCAAACTTTTGTTTATGGTGCTAAACAATTTCACAAAAACTACTGATTTAAATATTGATTCTGTTCTATTAGGAAAGTAATATGTGCGCAGCATCCAGTTCCAGTCCAGACATTCAGTAGTAAGTGATGGTAATCTCTCTGATGCAGTTTTTTTTTTCCTTTTAATTTTTATTAATACATGTTTACACTTTTAGTAAAACTTTTGGGTGCCTAAGACGTATCCATAGTACTATATAACTCAAATCATTTTTAATGTACAACTATGTATTGGCTTAAAAAAACTAACTGCAGTTTTCCACTTGGACTGTACCTTAACCAAATCCTCTCAAATAGCATCAAATCCTTTCCGAAACCACTATGCCTCATTTCTGAGCTCACGTCGACTCTGTGCCCTCTGCTCGACCCCAGCCAGAGTGCTTGTTGACTGACCTCCAAAAACCATTTGACCAGTCTCAGACAGAAGCAGAAGTGCTGACCCGCTCTGACAGCTGGCTGGTCCTTCCCAACACTAATGGGTTCCAGTTTGGCCGGTGTCGCTCCGTGTCGGCGGTGTGGAGGCTCAGTTCAGGATTGAGGAGAAAATGAAATGCCCAACCCATGTTGTTCTTTGTGAATAAGGCAGGGCTGGATGACTGTGTGTGAGAAGAGAGCAATTTTGGGCAATCCACCTTTTCTGAGGGAAAGGTTTTATAGTTTTATTGAATAATATTACTTATAATTTGATAATGACTCGCATTTCTTAAAGGAGCTCATTGGGAACTTCTGACATTTATGAATTTTATTTCAATTCCAAATTGAAAAGTTCAACTGAATAAAGTCAGAAAACTCATGTTAAGAGCTTTAAATGATCTTAAATTGAATTAAATATGGCCCAGCATTGGCACCCCAACACTCACAGATGAATATAATCCAAAAGAAAAGAAGAAAAAAAAAATCACTTCTTAAATTACAATTTCTCAAGAATTTGTCTTGTTGTGGAACTATTTAAAGATTCACTTTTTAATTTGCTTTCATTTTTCTTTTTTTTTTTTGGTTCAATTAAATCAAATGGAAGTAGTAATGCCCAGATGGCCATGCAGAAATAATAGTACCCAGGCTAGAATTTAAAGTCATACCTCCAGGCAAAACTCCAGAGCGCACACAGAATGAAAGTGTAAAATGTTTTTTAATGTATATTTAACAGCAAATACCCCAGTGACTATTGATGTTTCATCTCAGAAGAATCTGTTTCTCCAGTATATCTGAGGGCATGATATGAAGCTGCTCACACTTTTATTTTCTGTTTTTCTGCACTTCTTCCTCTGTCTCTCGCTCTCTCTCTCTCTCTTTTTCTCCGTCGCTCTTTAAACATTTATCTTCTGTTTTCTCCTTACAGGCCTTTTGTGCTTTGTAATGTTGGTTTTTACAGCTTTTTACTCACCAGAGTTGCCATTTATCTTTTATAGATGCCAGCATCTGGGAACACGTGTGAAATGTTACCACTTCGCTGTGACAAATAGTCATAGCTTGCGTTATTCCCTTGTCGACACTTGCGCACGGTCCCACGGGAACCTGTGTGTTAACTGTAGGATTTACACCACCTCTTTTTTCCTTCGTTCCTTCATTGCTATCACACCCTACGTTGAACAGCAGCTGCAGCAGTTTCAAGTTTTGGTTTTTCAGTACCATGAAACTAGAAAAAACTACAGCACTGAGTCCACTCACCATGTTCACCAACTTGGTACAGAGATGCTTGCGTTACACCAGTGATCATTTTTAGCAAATAGCGATGAAATTAGATTGGGAGTAAATAGCTCTGCTCTTTTAGAGAGCTCTCAAAGGATCCGAGCAGCATCGAGGATTCTGCCAAGTGAGCTAATCCTCAGGATTTAGCTAAATATGTGATCAATATATCTGGCAAACAATCATACTAAAGCTTAAATTACACAAGAAGGAATTTGGGCTCAGTGGTGGAACAACCCTTAGCTGCTATTGATGCTCTTGAAATCAGTCGTGTGTGTGTGTAAATGCACTCAGTTGTATGTGATTAGATGTGTCAACTCAAGTAGCAGTCAGAAATATGAATTAATTAGATTATTTAGTATTATACAAGTGAGCAGTCAAAAGCAGTATTTAATACAGACAAGACATATCACAAGCTCATTGGCATGAGTCTCGTCAGTTTGGAACCCAGGCGCTGCCATGTAAAAGATGGAGTTCCCAGTCCCTTTCCCCATCTCCTTCACAATTCCTGTTGTCCTCTGGTGGACACCAGCAACAGAATTACTTCCATATCGAGCAGAAACAAGTCTTTTCTTTATGCCCTGGTCACACGGCGATAGCTGGACAACGGATAAAAAGTCAAAAATCGCTGAGAAAAGGTGGACGAATGATCGTTCACCTTTCCCATCACCGAAACGAAACAAAACCGAAACTAATCCAATCCAATTCACTTAATTTTCATAGCACATTTTACAAACAGAATGTTACCAAAGTGCTGCACAAAAATGGAGTAAAACAGTGCTCCTACCATAAAAAATAGTATAACTAGATTAAAACCATAAATAAATAAATGACTATATCATTACAAAAGTACAAAATCAAACCATAAGTAAAATCCATAATAAAATATCATAAAAGTACAAGTTAAAACACTAAAAGAATGAAAGAAACACGAAGTGAACACTTTAAACAAAATCAAAACGAAACATTTATGATGACATGACTGATAGCAGGTATACAACCGAGCGCAGCCAGCCTTGTCTTCATTTCCGTAGCACTTGCAGGTGTGAGATTTTGTTTGTCTTGACAACAGGTGAAAGATTGTGTTTGTCTTCACATTCCTAGATCTTCATCAGCCATGGGGAACTGTCTGGGTCAGACGAAGCCTACTACCGAAGCCACACACACGTAGGCACACGCAGGCCAGCCACAAACAGTTGAAATGTGCGTAAATAGTTTAAGTAGTTGATAAAACATTCTTAACGCTATTGTTTCTGTATGAAAACATTGCTTTTTTGTCCTAAAAATAAACAATTCATTCGCGATACAAGGATGTTTCGTTCAGCTCGTCGAAGCTTTAGTTATTGATTCATTCATATATCATTGTGTTCGTTCAATACATCGGACTTGGGAGGTTGAACGACGCTGACATTACGAAAACTGAGCAAACGATAAGAAACCGTCAGGAACAAAAGCAAAACAAAATACGGACGATTTGAGGTTGTCATTGGTATTCATTCAAATTTTTCAATGGTTTAATATTCTGACAAAGAGCCAGCTGCGGGAATGAAGCTGAACGAAGGTTAAACAATGCCCCCGAAAGTCAACGAAAGTCCAGATGTCTTGTTTCGCTTGGGCTTCGTTGTCCTTCGTTAGTGCCGTGTGACAGGGACTTTAGGTTTCTAGTTGTATGAAAGTTCTTTTCTGGTGCCTCAAGTTCCAAAATCACCAAAACAAAAACAACAACAACAAAAAAAACAAACAAACAAAGACTATTCTGCAGGATGGACAATCATACGACAGAGTTTTAGGGCCACACTGAATTTCTTTTTTTTTTGGACTTCGAGAATAAAGTCGTAATTTTACGAGAAAAAAGTCGTACTTTTACGAGAAAAAAGTTGAAATATTATATTATGACTTTATTCTCATAATATTATGACTTTATTCTAGTAAAATTACGAATTTATTCTCGTAATATTACGACTTTATTCTCGTAAAATTACGACTTTATTCTCGAAGTCTGAAAATTACGACTTTATTCTCATAATATTACGACTTTATTCTCGTAATATTAAGACTTTATCCTCAAAGTCTAAAAAAAAAAATTCTATGTGGCCCTAAAACGCCATCGTACAATCAGCTACAGTACTGGGTGTAATTTAACTTTGCACTTACGTCATTGATGAAGATCCTAATGACTGGTGTAGGTCAAGGAGACAACCACATAACGCCTGGATGGTAGATAGAGATACTTTGAAGAAATAGGGATGGACTAAACCTCTGTCTGGGTGGCTGCCAGTCAGGACGCCTGGGAGTGGTTCTGTAAGCCAGAAGATGTGAGAATGTGACACACTAGCATGTGCTTCTATACCTGATCTGAACTGATGCAACAGAACAAGAGCCCATTTTTCCCAAAGTGCCTTGCCAGGTCTTGATATCTGACAATATGCACATTTAACAGAGTGAAGCTTTTTTGTCTCTTTAAGCTGCTGATAGTGTCATCTCCAAAAGACACTGGCAAAAAAAACTGCATTTGGAAGAAGAAAGCCCAAGACTCCATTGGGACAGCTGTGATCTCTTAGGAAGAGCAAATCTGTTTCTCACCATTCCCAGGCATCCGCAATTAGAGAAATTACAAACATCAGTGAGTGTTTAAAACAACATAAATTGTCGAAATTTACTGTACTTCAGTTCTGACCCCTTCTATACATTGCCAACGTCACAGCTCTGGACACAATCAACATTTGAATGTCATTTACAATGAAGTATTTCACCATTAATATTTAAGGTGATACAGGAAATGCATCCTTTAAACCTCCCTTACATGCTAATATCATCATCAATATTTCAGATGACAATGGTTGTACAACACATCCCTCAAACGTCAGTGTGATAAAGAAGAATATGCAGCCCGTTTGGTGAGTGCAGTACAATCTTAGCGACAGTGTCACTTTATCCTTGTGCATAAATAAACATGAGTAAGTCTCTCTTGGAAACTTTAGCAGGTTCTTTCCTCTCTTAAGCATTCCAAAAAAACAAAAAACAAACAAAAAGCCATCTATACCCAAGGTGTAATTAGTAGATTGCATTAATTCTTCTATTATTTTTCTTTGCCATTTTTCCATTTTTTTATTGTTTTTTTTTTTTTTTTATCTTAATGATTAACATCCCTGTAATTTTGGAAATTACAGAGGCCTGCTAATAACACCACCCCAGCCATCTCAATTTTGTGGCTGAGACTTAATTGAAGTCTTGCTTTTTCTCATTACTATACTGTACATGTAACGGTCACATCTCCAGGGTTGAGTAACACAAAAGGTGAATGTGTATAATGTGGACGGATAAAAGAGGGCAGTGGAAAGGGGTTTCTAACAAATGCTTTTTGTTACTTGTTGCTCCAGGGGCCTTTGAATTTCATGAACAAACATGTTTGCTCTCACACAATAACCTCAACTCTAGCTTGTCCTGTGACCACAATCATTATGCACGATCGATAATGTTTTTATTTTTGTCTTCTCTCTTTTCTCCTCTGGGGCATCCAGGATGCTGCAGGGAAGGTGTTGGACCGCTGGACCATTATGTCTCGAGAAGAGGAGATCATCACCCTGCAGCAATTTCTTCGCTTTGGTGAGACCAAATCCATTGTGGAACTAATGGCCATTCAGGAGAAGGAAGGTCAAGCAGTTACAGTTCCCTCCTCCAAGACAGACTCTGGGATTAGGACATTCATTGAGAGCAACAACCGGACCCGCAGCCCAGGGCTCCTGACACATCTGGAAAACAGTAGCCCATCCAGTATTCACCACTTTGAGAATATACCCAACAGCCTAGCCTTCCTGCTACCCTTCCAGTACATCAACCCAGTCTCCGCCCCTATGCTTGGATTGCCCCCAAATGGCCTGCCAATGGAGCAATCAGCTCTCCGGCTTCGTGAGCCCAGCCTGCCCAACCAGAGTGAGCAGGTAGACACCAGTGAGTCCGAAGTGTCCCTGTCACCCTTCCGCACAGGACAGAGCCCCAGCCGTATACCCCTTGCAGCCATGAACAACATTGAACCCAAGACAGAACCAAACAACAGAGCATCACCTATTTCACCAACCCCTTCCACACAGCAAGGTCAACAACAGCAACAGCAGCAGACACAGCTCCAACAACAGCAGCAGCAACAGCAAGGCCAACAGCAGCAACAGAGTCAACCTCAGCAGCCAAATAGCTTGACTGACCATCAGGTCCACCATCACTTTGTCAAGGATGAGCAGTCTAAAACCATCACACATGCTTCTTTTTCCTCAAAGATGCACAGAATGCGCCGAATGGGTGCCACTTCACGCAAAGGCCGTGTGTGCTGCAACTCGTGCGGTAAAACCTTTTACGACAAAGGTACGCTTAAGATTCACTATAATGCTGTACATTTGAAGATTAAACATCGTTGCACGATTGAGGGCTGCAACATGGTCTTCAGCTCACTACGCAGCCGCAACCGCCACAGTGCCAACCCCAATCCTCGACTGCACATGCCCATGCTGCGCAATAACCGTGACAAGGACCTTATTCGTGCCAACTCTACCAGTGGTACACCTGTAATCTCGAGCACCAAGAATGGTGGTTTCACACTTACAAGTCCTGGAAGGCCACCACTGGGGTTCACGACTCCACCAGTAGACCCTATGCTTCAATCACCCCTACAAAGCCCACTTGTGTTTCCCTCCCTCAAGTCAGTGCAGCCAGTCCAACCAGTTCCCCCATTCTATCGCACACTACTTTCCCCCGCAGACCTTGTCAGTCCGCCGGTGTCACTGCCAACCAGTCCCATCCTACCACCTACCACCAACAGTACCACCCTGATGGACCAACAACAGCAGATCCTGGCTGCAGCTGTGGCTTCACACAATAATGTTCACGTGTCAGAAGCTGGACCCATGTCCCACCGTTTACCTACGCCAAGTGCCAACCAGGACGTCACCACTGGCAACAGTGACCCTGCACCCAAGAAAAAGCCCCGTAAGTCCAGTATGCCAGTGAAGATTGAGAAAGAAGTGATTGATGTGGCAGATGAGTATGATGACAAAGATGAGGATGATGATGATAACATCCACCATAATCACCACCATCACCAGTCATCCCTTCTTCACAACAATGTCAAAATTAATGGAAACTGTAACAGAAACAACAACAGTGGTAATGGTACTGGGAATCACAGTGGTGGTAGCGGGCAGCAGTCCCCTTCCCAGGATGAGATGAGCCCTGGGCTAGCTCTGAGAGGCATGATGAGGCATAGTGAAGATGAGTGCAGGGAAGGTGCTCGGAGTGACAGCAGAGGAGTAAATGACATTCGAAGCTCGAGTGAGCTCCGGTGTATGGACAGTTTTACCTCTGAAGACCAAGATCATGACAGAGACTTTGAGAATGAATCTGAAACCTCTGATTCTAAGATGTTCTACCGCGATGATATGATGGAAGTAGAGGAACACCAAAAACACAGCAGAGGTGCAAGGCTTGACAAGGAACATGATGATGAGGGTAATGAGGAACACCAATTGAGAAAGGATATGGAAGGCAAGGGGCACTCATCACCTTTACCTCACCAGCTCCCCATCAAAATCAAGGAAGAACTCAATGACCCTACTTATGACATGTTCTGCATGAGCCAGTACGGCCTCTATAATGGAGGCATGGCAGCGGCAGTGGCCACCGCAGCAAGCATGGCTGCTCTGCATGAGAGTTTCATTTCATCGATGGGGTACGGTGCCAGCCCTCCCAAGTTCCCTTCCTCCCAATCACCAGATGGTGATCCGTGCTCAAGCCCCGACCCCAAGATTTGCTATGTGTGTAAAAAGAGCTTCAAGAGTTCGTACAGCATGAAACTGCACTACAAGAATGTTCACCTCAAAGAGATGCACGTGTGCACTGTGGCCGGCTGCAATGCTGCTTTCCCCTCCCGGCGGAGCCGAGACAGGTTAGTGCCGGAACAGGGTAATGGAATTGTCCAACTGTAAGGATCTCATGCACACATGGATTCAGGACAAATGTTTAATCATTTTTTTAATATAGATATTGTAATTACATTAATGATCATAGACTTTATGAGCTGTATCATCACGTCCTGTGGTGCATGGACAAAAGTGCATAGCGCACATGCATTTGAGGCACATCTATTTGCACTTTTCTATTTTCAGTGCATGGAATCTGACTGCCAAGTAAGGCACAGAGGAATTGTATTTAGTGCTTAAATTAGTCAGGGGCGTGTTTTGGACATAACGTGATTTTAACCAATCAAACTGTCACCACCTTTAAAAGTTTTGCTGCACCGGAACATGACACTTATTTTGCCATAGGGTTCAAATGAGATGTGCTCTGTGAAGTAAAATGATCTGTGCAAAACATGTCGAAGTACACAAGCAGAGAGCAGCTGCCAAAATTCCATGAGGTGAAGCAGAAAAGCAAAGTTATTTTAATTTTCTTACAGCTTTTACATTTATTTTGTTTATCTGTTGTGTTCAATTGTGTGTACAAGCAGACTGTATGCGCATATGAATATTGCGTCCCATAAATAGTAGGAATATTATGCACTGGTCTTCAGACCAGGTTTTTGGTGCAGTTGGTTTCTATCGTCTCACTATAGTAATGCAACAGCAGTGCGCCTGACATCATTTAAGACCCACATAACCAGAGATGCACAAATGAGTGCAACTTGCTATTAAGAGGGTGAGTTTTGAATGTGAAAATGCCAAAATAGTCTAAATAGATCACTGTCATGTGATTGGTGGCTTGTATGTCAGGTGATATGGATCATTTGTAACATTTCCCATTTTGTTCAATTTACCATGCAAATTTGGTTCTATTTAGGGTGGAATTTTGATTCTATACTTTTTATGCTATTGCACGCCGTGACCACCACGTGCTCACACTAGCAGTGATGGCACTTAGCTTAAAAACAAACATGGTGGGGTTTGAACAAGTGTATTGATGGTGTTATCAGGATTTCTTTTGGACTGTCTGACTGTTTTAGCAAGTTGACTGAGAACAGTTTTGGGTTGAATTGCTATTTAAAGTTTGTGTTGTACTGTTTGGAACCTTGACCTCAAAGGACCAGCTGCCCAAACAATAAGTCCCTTTTCTCTTATTTATAAATTAATAAGATATTAAATGACAAGGAACTGTTTTAGGCGTCATATAAAACAAATAATGAATGTGTTTTTTTTTTTCCATTTGTGCAATGGAAAGAATATTTCATTTGGTGAAAGATGTTTCTGTGTAGGCTCTCAGTTGTCCAGGTGGTTTCCATAGTAGAGAAGCTTGAATCTTCGACTGGACTGTCGAAGTCCATTCAACGTGGCACAGCAACATTTCATACTAACCACAACAAAGTATAAATCAAGATAGGATATAAGCTATTTCATTTCATGTCAGTATCACAAAAATTTAGCTGCACACATTTCCAGCTCTGTGCAACATCTACCTTAATAGTGTATCACTTAACATCTGTGAGCTCATGGAACACTATCAGATAGATTCGGTGACATCTGCTTCTTGTCAAGTCAAAGTTCAGAAAATGAAGCAAGAGTGTCAAGATGAACAGCGCACACACAAACGTGTACACGCACGTGTATGAGGCCACGTCAACTCTGCAGCTGTAACGTGTTGTTAACCTGCCCTCGGTACCTCACCTTGTCACAGGGAGGTGAAGGCGCATATATTAGCATTGACAGCAGTTTGTCAAACCGCTGCATTTATTAGCGCATTTAGGAGGTGAGGCCAGCCACATTCACCTGGGCTTGTTAGCACATATCAGTCCCACGCACCCATACATATACGTGAAGAAGACCGAGCAGCAGGGTGGTGCATCAGCAGTGCCCCGTGGAAGCAGATGTTTCCAGACCAGTTACAAACAACAATCACTACATCGTGGCAGCAACTATAAGTACCAAACTGGTCAGGGTTTACAGAAGTATATTTTTTTTTTCCACATTCATTTACTTGTAACCTGTAACAGTATTTAACGTCATGGTTGTTGAGTGCCTCCATTCATAGTCAACATACAAAAAATTATATTCCCATACCTGCCAAGCCAACAGGCACGATAACTTGACTGAGTCACTCGACACAGCAACGTTATAGTGGAAAGTGGCCCTTGAAATAAATGTTCTATTGTCCCTGTAAAACACTAGTTCCTCTGTGGGCTTTGATGTGTTTTTGGCATTTCATTACTTCAAAATAAAACCATTCAGATTTATTTATATAAAGACAAATCTAGTGCAATATCCCTTGCAGAAGTGAGAGAGGTAGTAAAAAAAAAGTCCTCAGTAGCAAGTCACGAGGACTAGATGAGATTCGCCATGAGTTGCTGAAGTCTCTGGATGGTGTTTGGTTGTCATGGCTGGCATTGTCTATACAATGCTGCATGGAAGTCTGGGACAGTACCTCTGTATTGGCAAACAGGGGTGGTTCCCATTTTTTAAAAAAGGGGGCCAGAGTGTATTTTTCAAATATTGTGGAATCAGAGTCAGAGAAGAGAATAGTGGAGTCAGAGAAGTGACTTAGACCAGTGATTTTCAACCTTTTTTGAGCCGCGGCACCCTTTTTATATTTACAAAATCCTGCGGCACACCACTGTCATGTGTCACGTGTCATGCACCACTAACTCGACTGTCTCTACACGGTGCGTTAGCACGTCAGCAAGACGTGCGGTACAGATATGACGTAACATAGTGTACTATAGTCATGGAGCTGTATATAAGAACTAGAGAGCGCAGTCCCAATGCTGCACACTAAACGAAAACGTCCCTTCATGAACAGCGACATGACGCCTCCTAACCGGGCAAAATATTGACGAAGTACCCGGATGTTAATGCATTTTCAATGGAGATTCGCGACTGAACACACTCAGAAAAATGCTCGCAAAATACGTGTTAAAATGCCATTTTGTCTTGGATATCGAGCCAGTAAAATTAAATTACATTAAATTATGTCAGGAAAGTATTAAACTTACTCTGACACACACACACATTCTCAAATATTAGTGTTGAAAGTTACACGATCTGTGCTGTTAAGCTGCGCTGCTCGGCTGAGCTGCTGCTGTGTTCAACGCAGCGCAGCTCCTAAAACCAATACAATACATTTATATATATTATATTTTTACACAATTATCCTTTATTGACCGAGTTTCATTCATGAAGTCAGCGGTGTGTGTGTGCACATCTCTGTGTGTGTGGCAGCACAGCGCGGGTCATTAATCTCATTATTTTAAGGTGCAAAAAAAAAAAAAAAAACTCCCCAGTCTTGTCCAACAATTTTTAGTCACTAACGACAAGAATTTTAACTAGACATTGGTCTAGCAGTGGAAAATATCAACTAGACATAAGTGAAAATAATGATCCGTGTCATCGGGCGACACAGGTACGGCAAGAGACATACAGCTGTTTATCATCCAAATATCACGGACAACGTGACAACAATAACCAAAACCACGTACTTATGGAAGGAAATATTGTCTCCCTTGTTCCTCCGTTTGTGACTTTGCCAACATGCGCAGCTTTCCGGCATATTCCACCTGTTTCTTGACGAAACTAAGTGAACTTCTATGCACACAAATCACTAACTTGCCCGTAATTAAAATGGCAATGACGCCTCCTTGTCGGCACATGGCTCAGCGCTACTGCGCGCTTTGCTGCCATCTACTGGAATAAAAGAGCATTACACCATTTGCCACATAATTACAGCACATACACCCGATAATGGTGATATTTGATAATTGCCCACGGCACCCCTGACAATCGATCACGGCACCCTAGGGTGCCGCGACACCCCGGTTGAGAATCACTGACTTAGACTTATAGTCAAACCTCAGATTCAAGAGAAGTAATGCAGGTTCTGTCCTGGTTGTGGAATGATAGACCAGCTCTTTACCCTCACTAGGATTTTTTGAATATACCCAACCAGTATGCATGTGTTTTGTGGACTTTGAAAAAGCTTACAACCGGGTCCCCTAAGGTTTCTTGTTTGGGTGCTGTGGAAGTATGGGAAGTATCTATAGATTTAAAGTCAGAGCTGGATCCACAGTCTCCGTATTGCATCAGATCCATTCTTGGTGGATGTTGGACTCTGCCACCTTGGCACCAATCATTTTCATAATTTTGAAGGAAATACTTTCTAGGCACAGTCAGGGACTGGCAGGTGCCCAGTTTGGTAACCTCAAAATTGCATCATTCCTTTTTGAGGATGGTGTGGTTGTGTTGACTTCAGATAGATGTGCACTGAGCAGGTTAGAGGTTTCAAGCCACTGGGATGACGATCAGCACCTCCAAATCTGACCCCTTTTCAAAAACCCAGACAGAGCTTTAATTCATTTGAAAGCTTGTCTCTTAGTCTTGTCCATCCAAATTGGAAGTCCCAAAAAACAGTTTTATTTGTTATTATCTATCGTCCACCTGGTCGTTACTGTGAGTTTCTCTGTGAGTTTTCAGACCTTTTGTCTGACTTAGTGCTTAGCTCAGATAAGATAATTATAGTGGGCGATTTTAACATCCACACAGATGCTGAGAATGACAGCCTCAACACTGCATTTAATCTATTATTAGACTCTATTGGCTTTGCTCAAAAAGTAAATGAGTCCACCCACCACTTTAATCATATCTTAGATCTTGTTCTGACTTATGGTATGGAAATAGAAGACTTAACAGTATTCCCTGAAAACTCCCTTCTGTCTGATCATTTCTTAATAACATTTACATTTACTCTGATGGACTACCCAGCAGTGGGGAATAAGTTTCATTACACTAGAAGTCTTTCAGAAAGCGCTGTAACTAGGTTTAAGGATATGATTCCTTCTTTATGTTCTCTAATGCCATATACCAACACAGTGCAGAGTAGCTACCTAAACTCTGTAAGGGAGATAGAGTATCTCGTCAATAGTTTTACATCCTCATTGAAGACAACTTTGTATGCTGTAGCTCCTCTGAAAAAGAGAGCTTTAAATCAGAAGTGTCTGACTCCGTGGTATAACTCACAAACTCGTAGCTTAAAGCAGATAACCCGTAAGTTGGAGAGGAAATGGCGTCTCACTAATTTAGAAGATCTTCACTTAGCCTGGAAAAAGAGTCTGTTGCTCTATAAAAAAGCCCTCCATAAAGCTAGGACATCTTTCTACTCATCACTAATTGAAGAAAATAAGAACAACCCCAGGTTTCTTTTCAGCACTGTAGCCAGGCTGACAAAGAGTCAGAGCTCTATTGAGCTGAGTATTCCATTAACTTTAACTAGTAATGACTTCATGACTTTCTTTGCTAACAAAATTTTAATTATTAGAGAAAAAATTACTCATAACCATCCCAAAGACGTATCGTTATCTTTGGCTGCTTTCAGTGATGCTGGTATTTGGTTAGACTCTTTCTCTCCGATTGTTCTGTCTGAGTTATTTTCATTAGTTACTTCATCCAAACCATCAACATGTTTATTAGACCCCATTCCTACCAGGCTGCTCAAGGAAGCCCTACCATTATTTAATGCTTCGATCTTAAATATGATCAATCTATCTTTGTTAGTTGGCTATGTACCACAGGCTTTTAAGGTGGCAGTAATTAAACCATTACTTAAAAAGCCATCACTTGACCCAGCTATCTTAGCTAATTATAGGCCAATCTCCAACCTTCGTTTTCTCTCAAAAATTCTTGAAAGGGTAGTTGTAAAACAGCTAACTGATCATCTGCAGAGGAATGGTCTATTTGAAGAGTTTCAGTCAGGTTTTAGAATTCATCATAGTGCAGAAACAGCATTAGTGAAGGTTACAAATGATCTTCTTATGGCCTCGGACAGTGGACTCATCTCTGTGCTTGTTCTGTTAGACCTCAGTGCTGCTTTTGATACTGTTGACCATAAAATTTTATTACAGAGATTAGAGCATGCCATAGGTATTAAAGGCACTGCGCTGCGGTGGTTTGAATCATATTTGTCTAATAGATTACAATTTGTTCATGTAAATGGGGAATCTTCTTCACAGACTAAAGTTAATTATGGAGTTCCACAAGGTTCTGTGCTAGGACCAATTTTATTCACTTTATACATGCTTCCCTTAGGCAGTATTATTAGACGGTATTGCTTAAATTTTCATTGTTACACAGATGATACCCAGCTTTATCTATCCATGAAGCCAGAGGACACACACCAATTAGCTAAACTGCAGGATTGTCTTACAGACATAAAGACATGGATGACCTCTAATTTCCTGCTTTTAAACTCAGATAAAACTGAAGTTATTGTACTTGGCCCCACAAATCTTAGAAACATGGTGTCTAACCAGATCCTTACTCTGGATGGCATTACCCTGACCTCTAGTAATACTGTGAGAAATCTTGGAGTCATTTTTGATCAGGATATGTCATTCAAAGCGCATATTAAACAAATATGTAGGACTGCTTTTTTGCATTTACGCAATATCTCTAAAATCAGAAAGGTCTTGTCTCAGAGTGATGCTGAAAAACTAATTCATGCATTAATTTCCTCTAGGCTGGACTATTGTAATTCATTATTATCAGGTTGTCCTAAAAGTTCCCTAAAAAGCCTTCAGTTAATTCAAAATGCTGCAGCTAGAGTACTGACGGGGACTAGAAGGAGAGAGCATATCTCACCCATATTGGCCTCTCTTCAATGGCTTCCTGTTAATTCTAGAATAGAATTTAAAATTCTTCTTCTTACTTATAAGGTTTTGAATAATCAGGTCCCATCTTATCTTAGGGACCTCGTAGTACCATATCACCCCAATAGAGCGCTTCGCTCTCAGACTGCAGGCTTACTTGTAGTTCCTAGGGTTTGTAAGAGTAGAATGGGAGGCAGAGCCTTCAGCTTTCAGGCTCCTCTCCTGTGGAACCAGCTCCCAATTCAGATCAGGGAGACAGACACCCTCTCTACTTTTAAGATTAGGCTTAAAACTTTCCTTTTTGCTAAAGCTTATAGTTAGGGCTGGATCAGGTGACCCTGAACCATCCCTTAGTTATGCTGCTATAGACGTAGACTGTTGGGGGGTTCCCATGATGCACTGTTTCTTTCTCTTTTTGCTCTGTATGCACCACTCTGCATTTAATCATTAGTGTTCGATCTCTGCTCCCCTCCACAGCATGTCTTTTTCCTGGTTCTCTCCCTCAGCCCCAACCAGTCCCAGCAGAAGACTGCCCCTCCCTGAGCCTGGTTCTGCTGGAGGTTTCTTCCTGTTAAAAGGGAGTTTTTCCTTCCCACTGTAGCCAAGTGCTTGCTCACAGGGGGTCGTTTTGACCGTTGGGGTTTTACATAATTATTGTATGGCCTTGCCTTACAATATAAAGCGCCTTGGGGCAACTGTTTGTTTTGGCGCTATATAAAAAAAATTGATTGATTGATTGATTGATTGATGTGCTGGAAAAGAAGGAATTGTCCACTCTATGTCAGGGGAGAGCTATTGCCCCAAGTGGAGGAATTCAAGATGTAGCATGAGATCATCAGATAGACTGGGGCTGCATCGGAGGTCCGGACGCTGTGCTGGACTGTCATGGTGAAGTTAGAGCTGAACCAGGGGAGGTCTTGATTTATTAGTCGATTAACACTCCGGTACTCAACGATGTTCATGAACTTTGGATAAATTACTGAATGAACAAGGTCATGGATACAAGCGGCAGAAATGAGGTTCCTCCATCAGGTATCTGGTCTTACATTCAGGGACAGGGTAAGAAACTTGAATATCTGAGAGCGACTCAGAGTAGATCCGCTGCCATGGTAGTTCGTGCATTAGGTGATTATGCCCCTTGGTTATGTGACTAGGGAGGTCATCCAGGCATGGCCCAGTATGAGGAGACCCAGCACACACTGCCTTGGGAACACCTTGGGATCCCCCAAAAAGAGTTACAGGACTAGGGAAGGGTAGGAGGAGCTGCTTAGTCTGCTGCCACTTCAATCCAGACCTGGAAAAGTGGCAGAAAATGAATGAATAAATGAATGAATGAATGAGTACATATTTCGACAGCACGATCTAATGCTGTTTTCACAACTGTGCATTTTTCTGTTCTTTATGCCCCTTGGTGTGATTCCTTTGCGCTGGTGTGAACACAGTGGCATGGACCAAATGAACTGCACTGACCCTTGAGAGGAAGTCATTTTGGTCTGATCCCAAACAAATTCTAGAAAGGCTGTTTTGTGATGACAACACAAATCAAGCCAAACAATCTAGACAAATGTGAACAATGAACATTATATATATAATTTATTGTGATTAAAAGATGCCATAGAATGAACCATGGTTTGGCACAGAGTACAAACATGCATCAGTGAAATTTGTCAGACTAACATAACTGCACACCTTGTGAAAAGCCACAACATGTGGCCACAAAAGTGATGCATCAAGTTGAAAAACGTACCAGTCTGTACAATATCATGCAACTGGAAAAAAAGAAAGAAAAACTTGTCTGGTTGAGACTACTTATAAGATATCAATCATAGCTAAGATATGAGCATGTCCTGGGCCTTCTAAAATGGCCTGTGTGAAGCAAACAACAGAACATAAACACACACATTTGACCAATGAGAGGACAGCATTTTGGACCATCTATATTATAATAGCCAAGTGGCTTCTGTGTGCGTGTGTATTGGCTTTGATCATGCCAAAACCAGGGAGAGCTGACATTTGCCGTTTGGTATGCTTATGTATTTTGGGTCAAGGATGAATGCTGCAAAAACAGAAAGTTGATAGTACAAATATTTTTGGAGAAATTAGCAATTATAGCTAACCAATAAACAATGGATGTTATGCTGCAATGCACCATGGGAGTTTGGGGTTTTAAATGTTATTATGGTTCATGTTAGTTTAACAGTGTTGTTAGTGTTATTAATTTATTGCGTTTTTGTAGTTTAATTGGTTTAGTCAGTTTAATTAAGTGTCATATTGCCGTTACCATGAGTGAGTTAAGTGTCATGTTGCTGGTACCAAGAGTGTAAAGAGTAATGCTTTTGATGTCTTCTGCCACTGTCTCTGTTTCTGCATGTCTAAAAATAGAAGTAATAATAAATAAAATAATAATAATAATAATGTGTATATGATAACAACAACCTATACAATTTATAAATACATTAAGACAGTAAATTAACATTAAATTTGCATAATTAACAGGAAATAAAAGGGTTGAGTTCCTCTTCTAAAAAGTGTTGAGGTCTAATATTCTAAAACCATTCTGGACTCACACTCCATTCCAACGCATTATAGACACTTTGCTTAATTTATTACCACTCTTGAAAAATGTCAGCTGCCTATTTTATAAACACAACCCAATTTAGAGCCCATGGATCCCCACGGCAATGTGCTAGTTTAGACATATTGCTGTATGAAAACTGAACCAAGGCTAAAAAATACATAAACAACAACAAAAACTCAAAATCTTACAGTATTTATTGAAGCTTTTGTCATGCAACTGCAGCACAATTTCAGCAGCGCCCTCTGATGGTCACAGTGGGAAAATTCATGTATGTCACCAGTCTGTTCTGTCCAATGCTTGTGAAGGAGGTCTCACAGACTGGGAGGAAATATACTTTCCAACCACAAGCCTTTTTCCCACCCATTTACGGTTCTTGTGGTATCGGCTCTTATTCCTGTTTGTTCATCAGCAGAATGTAAAGAGTCGATGACAATGACACACTCTTGGAGTGGCTGTGGGTGGCAACATGTTAGCGTCACTGAATTTGCAACCCCGCTGTCCTCTGATACAGCTGAGCCAGTGCACAGTGTGGCGTAAATACAGAGTATCATCTGTGCGCTAGTAGGTCTGTTGGTCTGAAAATGAGGTGTGGTCATGCACAGTGATGATGTACCCAACTTGAACTAGTACAAAATCAAGCACAGTGTATTTAATGGTGCCATATTCTGACGCGTCTTACATAAGCGGGTATAAGATGCATGTGCACCCTGTTTGTATATGCAATCAGACTAAATAGGAAACAACAAATTAAATCACGTCTGGGAGAATGCGCTGGTGCCAGGTGTCGCTCCATGGAACTAACTCGACTCCTGCATGGCAGCCACCCAGACAGACAACAACCATGAAGCATTAAATGACATAAAGGTAAACACACAACAAATACAAAAATTTTATTTTATTGGTTGATTGCTTCAATGGTTTGTTGACTCATCGAACAATCTCTGGAGTTACTTACTAAATAGCTGTGTGCCTGGAGTGCGCCACTCCATCTTTTAAAAGTGATGACAAATGATTCTCCTTGGTTTATTTCATTCTATTTCAAATGAGCCCCTTTGCACCCTACATCCTATTTTAAATTCAGATTGCCCACTATGCATCCAGCAAAAATAAGTTGAAATCACACCCAACAGAATCGCCCTATGCGACGTAAACACTGAAAATAAACATAGTGAGGGAATCCAGGCCTGGAATCCACACCTTTTCCAGGTCTGGACTGCAGTGGCAGCAGACTAAGCAGCTCTTCCCACCCTTCCCTAGTTCTGTAACTCTTTTTGGGGGGATCCCAAGGTGTTCCCAAGGCAGTGTGTGCTGGGTCTCCTCGTACTGGGCCATGCCTGGATGACTTCCCTAGTGACATAACCAAGGGGCATAATCACCAAATGCACAAACTACCATGGCAGTGGATCTACTCTGAGTCACTCTCAAATATTTAAGCTTCTCACCCTGTCCCTGAATGTAATTTCATTGTACCTTGTGTATAATGACAATAAAAGCATTCTATTCTATTCTATTCTAATCAGTTGTCATATTTGCAAATGCAAAATGCCACTGTGGATCAACAAAATGAGTCTGTCATAAACAAGTGATTTTATAACAGTAGTAGTAGAGAAATGATGTCAGAGGAGATGAGGTGGATATGGTGATGTTATTGAGGTGTAGTTACATAGTCTGTGGTCACGTAGAGCAGTGGTGGCTCCAAAGTACTGATGTGGAGTGCTCGTGCAACCTGTCACCTTGACATTCAACCAGCAAGCATGAAAATAAAAATTCATCCTAAGAATCTAGTTAAAGAAACTGAAACCATTTTTTTTTATACCAGGCTCTAAATCTGTGAATTTCTGCTGCAATCCTGGAAATTTTAACATGGGCTTCTATAGGGATTAACTCACTTTTTGGAGCTGTTCTCATGTGGTTATTCAAGGAACTGCAGGTTTTGGTACTTTTCAGCACTTGAGGTTGCCACTTGGGCAGAACAGTGTTAGAGAGTCAGTATTCACCACATTAAGGTGGTGACAGCATAGGTCTTTCATGTGACAGCATAGAATCTTCCAAACTTGATGTTCGTGTTTAATTGTCTCTGTTCATGATGGGAAACACCAATGTACAGATGACAATTAAACATGTAGAACACAGAGAGAGAGAGAGAGAGAGCTAAACCACAACAAGCAGGGATGACTGTTGCATTGACCACAATGCATCTGTGAACTAGTGGCGAATAATACTGCTGTGGATGAGTGGGACTTAAACACGGTATTGCTTCCATACTTTTTTCTTGGGGGGAAAATTACTTATGGCATATGTGACATATTATTCTGCATCTGCAGTTCAAATAAGGAACAAAATAACAGAGAGAAGGGCACTGAGGTATACATAAACCACACTCTCATTAAACCTGTCCCTGCATAATCCTCTAATGACATAATGTATGTTTGCCTTTAATAGCAGCAATAAAATGGAAATATCATTAGTTTTTTTATAATGATTTTTACTCTAAGATCAGGAAACTGAAAGCACCAAAATGCCCACATTTGGATTGTTCATAAATTGTAAATTACATAATTTATATATATATATATATATATATATATATATATATATATATATAAGTATGTACAATCTGGAGTTCATTCCCTCCAGATTGTAAACACGATAGGTCAAAAACAATAAATGTGATAATCTTGTAACACACCAAATTAATAAAATATATGACAAGGACAAACCCTGTCATGTCAGGTGATGTTTGAAGCACCGGATCAATCAAATAAGTTTTTTGTCCATGTAATATGGTTATATGTTATATGGTAAAATGTGGTTGCCAGTGAGCAAGATGGACCATGTCTACACAATAGTGCACTACATTAGTCGAAACATTTTTCTGGTGCTATTTGAAAACATAAATATCACAGTTCTGCCTCCACACAATCCCGTGGGAATGATTTTGTGTGGCTGAAACTGACACGTCTTCCTTCTCTCTCACAAAATGTGTGGTGTTTTGAAATTACACATAGCCTAAAATAAGCTTGTTTTTCAGTTTCTAGATCTGGCTGTCACCAAGGTTACTACTGCTTGTTCAATAACAAAAGTAAAATATTTGCTGACTGCTGTATATAATAATTGTTGTAGTGCCCTTTATCAACCAACCTTATCAACCTTAAGCTCAGTATTACAAATATGTAACAAATAATATTTGGTCATCCTTTGGCCTATATGTATCTCAAATCTGTCATAGTGGTCCTCGACAGCTTTGGCCATTGGACACTTCATCGCAATTCAAGTAGAATCGTAAAATGTACTGGAGTTGAAACATCCTACTTGGATGTACATGTTGTCAGTAGACCATTTTGTTTGTTGGTTTCTCCTTGAAATCTGACACACAGCTTTACCTATTATGACGCCCAATACTTGATTTTCACTGAGACTCTACTAGAGCCATAAAAGTTATAGGGATTTGAAAATGGCCATTTTTCCCTATTAGACGTACAAACATCTTGAGTCCAAAGGGTTCCTCCTTGCCTGAAACTAATATCGGACATGTAGATTTTGTTTTTACCTCACAGGCAATGGTAATATTCCTGTGACTAGTCTTTTGAAATCAATACGCTGACCTTTGAACTTTTATGAGAGTTCAAAGACAAAAGACGTGGCAGCAGCTTAACTGAGTTAAAGTTGAAATGAAGCCATTGACTGGTTCAAAGTAGATTGACCATTTAGATTGGTCCAAGGATTCTGTATTGAAGTAGTCCTTATCTTTTACTTTACAACTAATTACCAATTTGTATTGGTGCATTGTTACACACACACACACACACACACATATATATATATATATATATATATATATATATATATATATATATATATATATATATATATATATATATATATATATATATATATATATATATACGAGGTCTGTCCATAAAGTATAGGTCCTTTTTATTTTTTTCAAAAACTATATGGATTTCATTCATATGTTTTTACGTCAGACATGCTTGAACCCTCGTGCGCATGCGTGAGTTTTTCCACGCCTGTCGGTGACGTCATTCGCCTGTGAGCACTCCTTGTGGGAGGAGTCGTCCAGCCCCTCGTCGGAATTCCTTTGTCTGAGAAGTTGCTGAGAGACTGGCGCTTTGTTTGATCAAAATTTTTTCTAAACCTGTGAGACACATCGAAGGGGACATGGTTCGAAAAATTAAGCTGGTTTTCAGTGAAAATTTTAATGGCTGATGAGAGATTTTGAGGTGACACTGTCGCTTTAAGGACTTCCCATGGTGTGAGACGTCGCGCTGCGCTCTCAGGCGCCGTCGTCAGCCTGTTTCAAGCTGAAAACCTCCACATTTCAGGCTCTATTGATCCAGGACGTCGTGAGAGAACAGAGAAGTTTCAGAAGAAGTCGGTTTCAGCATTTTATCCGGATATTCCACTGTTAAAGGAGATTTTTTTAATGAAAGACGTGCGGACGGGTCTGCGCGTCGGCTCGCAGCCGCCGTGACGCTCCGCCACAGGAAAAACACCTCTCTTGGAAGCCTTATGGACAAGTTGGAACATGTCCAGCTGTTAAACAATTTCTCATATACTCACTCCACTGAAAGCCATCAAAAGCCGCCTGGATTTTACAAATGGTTATCAACACGGAGGTGTTTTTCCTGTGCCGCCGCTCTGCGCCGGCTGCGTCCCGACGCGCGGACCCGTCCGCGCGTCTTTCATTAAAAAAATCTCCTTTAACAGTGGAATATCCGGATAAAATGCTGAAACCGACTTCTTCTGAAACTTCTCTGTTCTCTCACGACATCCTGGATCAATAGAGCCTGAAATGTGGAGGTTTTCAGCTTGAAACAGGCTGATGATGCCGCCTGAGAGCGCTGCGCGACGTCTCGCACCATGGGAAGTCCTTAAAGCGACAATATCACCTCAAAATCGCTCATCAGCCGTTAAAATTTTCACTGAAAACCAGCTTAATTTTTCGAACCATGTCCACTTCGATGTGTCTCACAGGTTTAGAAAAAATTTTGATCAAACAAAGCGCCAGTCTCTCAGCAACTTCTCAGACAAAGGAATTCCGACGAGGGGCTGGACAACTCCTCCCACAAGGAGTGCTCACAGGCGAATGACGTCACCGACAGGCGTGGAAAAACTCACGCATGCGCACGAGGGTTCAAGCATGTCTGACGTAAAAACATATGAATGAAATCCATATAGTTTTTGAAAAAAATAAAAAGGACCTATACTTTATGGACAGCCCTCGTATATATTAGGGCTGTTCATGTTATATAGTGAAAAAATTAAAGTTGTGAGAGACTTTGGGCCACATGTTATTTTTGTTCCTCTTGGGGTTTTATAGGTGCAGACCAAATTTGAACTCAATCAGATAAGATTTAGAGGTCCCCTAGAGTGACACATTTTCCTCTCCCTCCATTGGCAAGGCAACATCACCCTAACGGGAAAGACTCTGATGCCATTATTTTTCTTTTACAGGAACGTGATGGCTTCTAATCACAAAAAGTGGTGGCTGATTGGTCACCCAGAGGAGAACATAACTGGAATTACTGGATTACTACATTGCTTGTTTGGGTAAAATTGTTGCTTTGTGGGGAACCCCTAAACAATGTCCGATTACAATAAAATTTGGCACAGATCTTTTATTTTATTAGTTTAACAAGAACAACATATATAAACACTCTACACTTTCTTCTCTTTTTGACATCGGTCCTACCTTCGCCATGCCAGTCAGCCTATCCTACTTTTAAACCATCAGTTCAATATTTTAGTCACTTGTCTATGTCGCTTCCACAACGCTGTGCCCTGGCACTTCCATATTCCCATGGTGCAGCAGTGCACAGCCCTGCGGTCCCTGTATGGAGCACTGCAAATGGAGAGAGTGAAGGTTAATTATGTTGGAGAGTCTCTTTCCAGCCCTCTCTTTCCCATCTCCCTCGGTCCCCTCACGCCATGTGGGCCCAGCTCTGCTGCTTCACAATTAGCTCTCTGTTTGTCTTTTATAAACAAAGGGCACCACTTATAGAGAGAATATGATAGCAAAAGCCACTCAGCCCTGTTCAAATTAACTACTAATTAAAAGATTCAAACTTTTTTTGGTGATACAGTTCAAGCACAACAGAAATGATTTTATTCTTAGATGAAGAACATAAAGCTTCCCCACTATGCACACTGTCATTAACAGAATCCTAGATCTAATGCTCCACAGAATCCCAAGTAATATTAAACAATACTCCAACATGTTTGATTTTCACTTATTTTTTCTGCCTCTGCTGAAACAGTGAAAAGAAGATATAACAGTGACAGAGAGTGATAAATGTTCTGAAAAACTCCAGTCCTCCCACTTCCACACCAAACCTCATAACCCACCCCAGATGACAGGAAAGACAAAGAACCGCCAGTGTCAGTTTAATACCACTCAGCTTTCCATCTCATTTACACATTATGAGTCATTTAGCACAACATTTCCACACGCACACAAAAACAAGGGCAAGGGCCATTGGATGAACCTAAAGATGATTAACGCCGGCTGGGACGGGCACATTCTCTTGCACCGCCTCCTCTGCACAGACAAAAATGGGCTCTCCGGAGGCCTCCCCCATCTTTTGGGCGAAGATGAGACTGTCAAATTGGTTTGCCAGGCACATTACTGGCCAACAGGGAGGCCAAGAAGGAGGAAGGGGGAACAGAGGAGTTGGTTTTTGGGGGAGGAAAGGTACTGAAGTGAAGTGATGGAATGGCAAACTGGGCAGAATATCTAAATCTGATAAATGAAGGCATTAGTGTGTTATGCCAAGTGTGCAAAGCCTTTATTTACACTAAGGAGGTATGTCAACAAGGGTTTAAAAAGTGTGTAAGCTTAAACACTTGGAATACTGAAACAGATGTTTTGTTATTTTATATAATTTGCGTAAGTATTTAGGCAGTGACCATTTTTGCAATGTTGCCTCTGTGTATCACCACAAAGGAATTGAAATGACACAATCAAGGTGGGTTTGTAGTGCAGAATTTCAGCTTTAATTCAAGGAAATTCAGAAAGACAATGAATTAACCACTGAGTTACAGTCATATTTATACACGGGTCCTATAATTTCAAAGGCTGTAACTAATTGGTAAGTAAATACTATTGTGAATACAAATCATCACTTTTACAGACAGTTTTCTTAGGACAAGTCGAGGGACTGGCACATGGACATTTCAAAGTTGATCAGTAAGTGTTGGACTTAATTTTCATTAATCATTAAGAAATACAAACAGTATGGTCCCGTATATGTTCAATCTGTCTGGAGTAGGCAGTTCTCAAAATGCATCATGCAAGAGACTACTGAGGGAAGCCACCAAGGCACCTGTGTCAACTCTGATCTCAAATCTTCACGTGATAACGCAAAAGATGAAAATGGCACAGTTTATCCATTTGCAGCCAACGAACCTGACAACTCCTCTTGGTGGCTTCCCTCACTAGTCTCCTTCTTGCACGCTTATGCCCCGTTTACACCAGACTAAAACCTATACAAGATCATGACATTTTATCAACTCTCACAAGTCTTGGTTGGTCTCCGTTGTGATCTGTTATTTGCTTTACACCAAGCCTGCATTGCGACTGAATTGTGCGAGTGAAAAATATGTTAATATCTGCGATCATTGATGCAACCCCATGCAGAGTCAATTGAGAGTCTATTACGACCCACAGGATCAAGTTGCGCGTGAGTTGAGATGTGAGAGTTTACTGAGATCAATTATGAGACCCGTGTATCTGTTAACTGCTCGCACAACATGTGCAAGTGTTTAAAAACAGTTCAATACACTCGCATACCTGTTGGAGACCAATGGGGAGTGATGGAGACCAAGAGGGATCTATTTTCTGACCATGGAGACCTCATTGTGACCAGCCTGCAAGCCCAGTGAGAGTCAGAGAGTGACGGTGAACAGAAGACATTTTTCAATCGCAACTTGTCATGGACTCGGTGTAAACGGGGCTTTTCTCATCTTTTATGAACTGCCTACTCCAAACAGATTTACAATACAGCACCTTACTATTTATACTTGAAAATGTTCATGTAGCCATCCCGAGTCATCTAAACAAAACAGGTTGTGAAAGTGATGAGTTTATCATTAAATTTACTTTCCAATTATATATTTATATTTACTGTCCAATTACGTATGACCTCTGAAAATGGAGGGACTGTATATGAAGATGTGTGGAATTCCTAAATGGCTAATGTAGTATTTTTGTGAAACCCCTGCAATTAAATGCGAAAAGTCAACACTACAAGCACATATTGTTTGTTTCTGTTCATCTCTATTCTGCTGGTGTTCAGACTCAAAATTATGAAAGAAAAATGTGTGCCTGTCCAGCAAAGTGAAGACCAAACTGTGTCCTTAAAATCTTTAAGAACGTGATAGTTTTATAGATGTATATCATGTGCAGTGTGTACAGTGTGCATTTGGAGTTTTTAGCTTACTTACTGCATGACGTTTAGCATGTTTGACTTTAATATCTTGTATAACTTAGAGCTTATTAGCAGTGAGAAGGTGTTTTTATAGACATGATGTTGCAAAGGACCTGCCTACCTGAGCATCATCAACAGCATCACAGACTCCACACAAGTCTACAGGACGGCAGTCGGTTGTCATCCATGCAGATGAAACAGAAATTTCTGACCATTGATCCCATTTTTTAGACTGTCTAGGAAAAAAAATCCACACATGTATTTGACTAGACGGAGATACTTCATCGCAGACACTGAATCATGACTCCCATATTTTAGCCATAAGCTTTCAGCAGATGGGTGCAACTGTACTATCAAAGGATTTAAAAGAAAAAAAAAGAACAAAGGGCTTATATAGTCTTCCTGATCAAAGCCCTACTATATGGAAGTAGTATATTTTTCACACACAAACAGGCACATGCACACACGCCTGCGCGAACACACGTGCAGTGACAGCCGCGGCCGATCGATTTTCCACGCTATCTCCCCCTCAGTGCTGACGATGCTCGAGTGGACGGGCTCCTGGTTGCCTGGTTCACAGAAAAGGGTCCCTCAAATGAATGTATTTTTACCTCTTGCAGGACAATGTCGGATAGGGAAGTAAATAATTAAAGGAAAGGGACCCTTTTTGACTGCATCAACCCTGCCACTGCTGGTAAGCTCTACTATCCATTGTGACTCCATTTCTGCCTGTCCTGCTCAGGATGACCCTTTTCTTTTGTAATTTTTTTTTTTTTTTTGTATGTGTGTTTGGCGCACATGTGCCCTCCCTGCATGGAAACCCTTCACATTAATACCACTGACTGTTCTGCATATGTCTGATTTAAATGTTTACCTGATATGACAAGAGTGGCCATTGTCTTTGTTATCAAAACAGGATCATTACTGGCTTTGTTTTATTGTGGCGTATGTACCGTAGTGCCCCCACCCCCCCTTGTTCTCAGTCCAGCTTGGCAACTGTGAAATCACAGCAAAATTTTGGGGACAAAAAAAAAAAAGCTTAGAATGTAAATCCATTTCATCCTGCATCCTTTAGCATGGCTTTTTTCACTCGCTGATATCCTCACTAATCGTATCGTGGCTGAAGCATGGCACTTGTTGCACAGCGCTCGTGTGTATCATCAGCTGTTTGCCTCGTGTTTGGGTAAAAACGCCCGTCTTAATTAAATCCTGGGATACATAAAGACATGTTCATTCAGGTGCTCGATTAAGCCACCTCCAGTAGGGAACGAATGCAATAATGCTGTCAGGACCTATTGCTAATACGCTATCCAATTCCCCTCGATTATCACATTATCACAGCTCAAATCAATTGATAAACTCCCATTCAATATGGTGGAGTATTTAATTGAGTCAGAGACGATTGGATTTGAGGGCTGTGCAGTGCAGACATGCTGACAGCAGTACATACGCGCAGGATGCTCTTTCTCTCGGTGTTAATGCACTTTTCTGAGGAGAGCTGCAGGGTGGATTTCTTGTCTTTTGTCTCTGTGTGACTCCGGCTGTGCAACTCAATGGATAGCAACGATAATTATACACACAAGTGTATAGTGATGTTTTTCAGTCCTGATGCCTTTTCACACAAGTCGGTTAATGTAGAATAATATGAAACATATGAGATTGCACAGAGAATTAATTTTAATGCAGCACTTGGTTTTGTAATTTAATGCTGCTTGCTTGGTTGTTGGTGTACATTTATGTTATTCTGATTGATGCCTTTCTCTCTAAACTAGGCACAGCTCCAACATCAACTTGCACCGCAAACTGCTGACCAAAGAGCTGGATGACATTGTCCTGGACCCCCAACTCAAACCACTGCCCAAGGACCTGCGAGCTGAAATACTGGCCAAGATCTACGCCGGGCACCACACCATGGTCTTTGACACGATGGCCGGGATGGGCATTGGTGGTGCCAGCCTTGGGCCCACTGGCATGAACCATTTTGCTCGTTCCCCAACAAGCAACGAGTATCCCCACCACTTTTTCAACCAAGACCTCAGAAACCACCACACCAATGGCTTCTCCCGTGGTCAGTCGGATGACTACGTGGTGTTGGACCTGAGCACCACATCCAGTGTTCAATCCAGCAGCAGCGTCCACTCCTCACACGAGTCAGACGAGGGCAGCGATGAAGGCATCTTACTGGATGACCTGGAGGATGGAGAGGAGGATGAGGATGATGGAAACAGCGAGGGGGAGGAATGCTTCCAGCATGCTGAGGAGCAGGGTGAAGGGGGGCGCCGGGATCAGACTGGAGAACTAGGAGGAGGAGGAGAAGGAAGTAGTGAAGGGTTGGAACCTTTCTCCTCACCGTATCTCCTTTCGTCTAGCGGGGGCAGTAACAGTGGCAGCAGTGGGATCCTCTGCAGCATCTGCCACAAAATGTACAGCAACAAAGGGACCCTGCGGGTGCACTACAAGACTGTGCACCTGCGCGAGATGCATAAGTGCAAAATCCCCGGTTGCAACATGGTGTTCAGCTCTGTTCGCAGCCGTAACCGACATTCTCAGAACCCCAACCTCCATAAAAACGTACCTTTCTCAACAACAATAGACTAAATAATGACTCGCTACCCTACCCTCCTATCAGTTTGCCCATTCCTCCACTCATTCCTCATCCTAATTCCTCCTTAAATTAGCTTTTATCCCCAGCCTGGGGCCATCAAAAACAAGCTAAATGCCTGTACGCCTCCTGGCCATCCTCTGTAAGTCATTGCAAGACATTTCTGTGCCCTGTTATATATTTCATCGACTCGAAACATTTTATTCTCGTGACATATGACTTTTCCTCATTTGGAAGAAGACCGGCACTCTTGAGCATGGAGTTTTCTTTTTTATTCTCCCACCATCTTTCCTTTTCTCCACACTTTCTGTTTCAGTCCGTCTCCAAAGAACCTATTCAAACTCTTATTTGTGATTTTTGCCTGCAGAAATGATAGTATTGAAAAAAAAGAGAAAATCTTCTTGTTGTATTTGTGTAATGATAGCTTTTAAATGAACCCCTTACAAAAGCATGACAGCTTCATTTGTAAATAATGTTCAAAGAGGCATTTGGTGTAAACGAGTTGTGTTTGATGGTTGTTTGCTTCTTTTGTTTCTCCTCGCTCTTTACGGTTTTATGTTACAGTCCAGTACAATACTTCCAGCTATAGGCGAGAAAGAGGTAGCATCGTACTAGCTTGACTCATTTACGTTAGCTTCAAAGGCACGAGTCATAGCGGGGGGTGGGGGGTGGAGAAGATATCATGTGACTTGTTTTATCTACTTGTTAGATATTCAGAAGTTGTCGGCATGCATTTTAGACTCCTACACTGATATCATTCTCTGTATTTCTATTGATTTCCTATTTGTCGGTTATGTTTATGAGCTTTAGTATACAAATTCAGTTTTTGCACTTTGCATCTATACAAAAGGGGATGTGTAATATTAATAATGAGGACTTCTGCAACAGCAAGTTTAGGTATTGTTTGAGGTCATTGATGGATAAAGTGCCAAGGGACACAACCGTACCCTTAATATACTAGTGCCATTGTGTGTGTGGGTGTGTGTCTGTGTGTTTTCTTTCTTTCTTTCTTTCTTTTTTGTTGCACATGTTCAGTTTTGAACACAGCTTCACAACACATCTTGACACACAATGCTCAAAAACTTTACCCAAACTTTGCAGTCACCAATTGTTTTGGACAAGTGATCCATGTGAGACTGAATATATGATTTTACAAAACCAAGTCATTTAAATATTGATCTCTCCTCTATTTAGTAATATGTGTAGTCCTGCTCCAATCCACATCCACCATGTTAGTCTCAAGGTTATAAATGCAAGAACAAGTATCTTAAAGGGGCCATATTGTGCTAAAAACATTGTATTTACCTTTTGCAGTTGTGTGTAGTTGTAATTTCATGCTAAGAATCCCAGACATTCAACTGAATTCATTTATATAGCACCAAAATGCATTGCAAGTTAGATCAAGGTGCAACGCAAAAGCAAAGTTTTGACTTTACTCACACCATGAGCAAGCACATTGGTGACAGTGGTAAGGAAAAAAAAACCTCCCTCTGAATTTTTTAATTGTAGGAAAAAAACTTCAAGCAGACCAGACTCAGTGAGGTGACCATCTGCTTTGTGGAACAAAAGCAAAACTGAATTGGTAAAACATGCAGTGACAGAAATATTGCAATTAGGCAACTATATATAATGTAGTGTTCAAAACATGTAGTGGTTAAAAACATGAGTTGAACATTAGCATCCCAGTTTTAAAAAATGTCTATTTGTATAGAAAATCTTCAGATATTGGCACATTAGGTTTCCGCTGAAATTCACTGTGCACTATGGACAATGGCCACTTAAAGGGAGCTGAACAGATGCATCAACTCAGTGTCTGTTTTTGTCTACAAACCGTACCTGCTTTTTATTCATGTGGTGAAATATTTTACAGTACGACCTCTTTAAGGAAATGTGATTGTCCCACGTACTTAAAAAAAAACTTTGACCAACACGGGAGTGTTTTAGTTTCATTGTGTCCCATTGATTTATCTGATGCACTTGAGTCTTAGATTCTTTGCTGTGATATTTTTAGGTATCGATTTGCTGAGCGTTGGCTACAAATGTACTCTATGAAAAGAAAAACGTTGCCATCTTCCTGGCTGTTGGTTGCAGCCGTTTTAAACATGTCCGCGACTGTCTTACGGTACACGTGTTTGCAGTAAATGGGAATTTAGCCAAGGGAAGGGGTATTTATTGGTGGGTGATGTTTCTTGATGGAGATGTTTTTTGTCCAGTATAAGATTTTTTTTTTTTTGTAAAGACATAAAAAAAATATTGTTCCTTAGTTTCACTTGTTTGTCAATGTTTTAGCAATGCCATGTGTTACTAGATCTCTTACTTGACTGGTGCTACACACAGGGCTGGGGGTGGGGGGAACTGCAGTGATTTGTGATGTGCTGTACAGTATTCACAACTTACATCCATAACAGTGTTGAGTCGCAATTGTTCCACATTTTAGCCATGTTGCGAAACAGACATGACCTCTTCTCGTGAAACCTTTCATGTCTTTTTCTTTTTAAGAATATGCCTCTGTGACACATGCAGTTTCCAGTTCTTGGAGATAAAGCGAGGCTGACTGAAGGGTTGTGGAGGTGGAGGGCTGAATCTGGAGGAATGGATGACAGCAGCGATCATTAAAAATGTGCTGCCTTTCGAGTTCCTTCGACTAACTCGCTTGTCACAAGCTTCTGAGAGGACTGTGGCAGCGACAGAAAGAAAAAGGTGGACCGTGCGTGCTTAAAACACTTCTATTTGATCTGTTCAGATCGCTTTGTGCGTTTAATTGGACTGCATTTATACATTGAATTCACTTATGCACACACACGCAGCCATGCAGGGTGCTCAACTGCACAACATGAGCAATGTGGGAATTGAAAACATTGCCCAAGAGAAATTAATTTTTTTTTCATCTGTTGAAGAAATCGAACCCTTGTCTCAAGCCCAATATTTTAACCTCCAGACCGACCACCTCTTCACTTCATCCCTTCATTGTCCATGTCTTCTTATTCTGATTAAGGGCCATCTGCTTTGTCTCAGAGCATTTAACACCCGCCTTAGCTATTTGTTCAATCCGCCACTCATTCAGTCGCTGTCTCCACACCCCACAGTGCCACTCCTGCAGGGACGCGCGTTAATAGTGTATGCTTAAGTTCACTGGACGGCCACGGCAATGGAAAAAGGGATGGGTAATTGCCTGTTTATCCCAAGTGAAGGGAAAATTGAGTACAGGAACCCGTGCCTCTTCCCAGGAGCGGGTTTCACTGAGGCGCTTGCTGCCTCATTCACTCATTCAATCCCCATGGCCCTCACTGCAGCAGAAAGAAATAATAAAATAAAGCGCTACTCAAGCATCCCGCTGACGGCCATCTCGCTAATACACAACTACTCAGGCACGCAGAGAAGACTGACGCACACTTGCATGCACTTCCTACTTACAGCTCACATGGGTGACAAGAACTAGGTGACTTGTTAAGCTCGAGTGATGGAACAGACAGGGAACTGACAGGGTTTAGTGCCCCTTGTAGCGCTAATAAGAGCGCTAACATTCCATGTGGGGCCAGCATGTACGGAGTCTTACAGAAACAAAAACAAAATCTTGAATTTTATTTATGTTTATTAGCAAATAGTTTGGGACGTTTTTACTCATCGAGTGACTTGAACTCACTGGAATTACCCGAAATATACAAAGTCTACGTAACCAGTAAAATTTTTTATGTGGTGCATGAATTGTAACCTCCAAGCACTTTTTTTGAACTGGTTGTATAGTATTGATTTTGGTGTCAATTTATTTCCAACATAAAAACAGTCGTCCCTGTATGATACATCACCTTGAAGTTGAGAGACAGGAACTGAAGTGCCATTCTTTAAGCTGCACTCAATGTAGAGTGACCAACAAAAAACAAACACAAAAAAACAGAACCCATAAAAATTGTAATAAATCCTACAAAGGTCCAGCATAATTTCTTGGCAAGACATGTTGGGTAAGGCAATTAATCATCTTCGCCAACATGTCGTGGTCAAACAAGGAAAAGACCTAAAGCCCTGGAGGTCTATTTCGCCAAGAAATCATACCATTTGGGGCATAATCTTGGAAGAACATGACGTTTATGCAAAGAGACCAAGATAACAAACTTTGGGGAATGATCATACACAGGATCATTACAATTTTTATGGGTTCTGTTTTTTGTGGGTCACCCTGTATCATACATGGGACACTGAGTGTGTCCCATGCATTGTGGGACCTATTGGTTTTGGGTCCCTCTAACTGCCATTCCATCATGAAATGTCATGAACCTGACTCCTCCCACATGGCCACAGATGCTTATGTGGAATACAATGAAAGGGGGCCTTCATTTTGCAATCAAAGTTCAAAATGTGCATTTCTAGTCATTGGGAGAAAATAAAATCTACACATCTACACACAGTGATTTTGTGGGATACAGTGATGGATGATTTCTTCTTTGAGGTCAAAGGTCAAAACACATTTCCAGTCAATTTTAGGAACTAATTTATTAAGTTACTTGTTATGAGTAGGAACTTGATCTGCATTCAAGGTTTAGTTATTCGGAGCATCGCATCAGTTGTGATTACTGGATGAATTCCTGTGCTGTTACCGTGGCAATGTGTTATTCTGTTCTCTATTAAAGCCCATAGAAACTCGAATTTGGCAAATAATTTGACACCAAGAGTCAAACAATATGACTAGTGGTACCTGTCGATATGTCACATAACAGCCACGGAAGCACACACTCAGACGGGGGGTAGGGGGGCACCGGGCACAATACTACGTCATGCAATGTCAAGCTTTGAAATGCATTTCTTGCACCATATCCAAAGTTGTCCAGTTCACAAACAGCAGCTGCAGCAAGTAATCTTTTTGCTCAACCATTGTTGACCATTGACCGTTGTTGTTGTGTGAATGTCCTAAAAGAGAAACCGTTACAATGCTCTTCTCTTTGTCTACTGCGTGATGCTGGTCGTTCCTGCAGAGCTCAGAACGGCACAAGGCCACAAACGCGGCTGAGAAACCTGCAGTGACATACACAGAAATACAAACAGATGGAGGACAGGCAACAGCTGCAGGAGGGTGAGCGTCCAACTACATGTGCCTGGGTCCATTCTGCCACTTTTAGTGGCCACATGAAAGCCTCACGCAGAGCTCCTCGTTGGCCCAGACAGCTGGAGTGAATCTTTAATGTTTGCCAAACGCTTTCAGTCTTTTTGTTCATGTCAATGAGTGAGTAGAGTTGACACAGCAAGAAAAAGGTCCACTGACTGTAGCTCACAGAACTGTAGGGTTGTATAGATGCATGTGTCTCATTTGTTTTGGGCTTAAAAAATTACTTTCAACTGGAATTTGTCAACTGTCACTACGCCTGGAAAAAAAAGTGCTCAAAGTGTAAAATTGTGTTGATCGTATTCTACAGTCATCAAGTATAAATGAGCTTGAAGACCTGGTGAATATTTTGTGTTTCCGCTTGTGTTTTCTTTTTTATTTTAATGCCGCTGTTACGGCTCAGACAGTTGACACTCGTTGCACGGCTGCACGGTCGCACTGCAGAGAACAAACCGAGCGGAGGAGCTTGAAAGCCTTGAATACTCGATGTTACCTAAAACAGGTGTTTGCCATTTGCAGACAGGACAAAAAAAACCCTCTTCTTTTTAAGAAAAATATTCCTTTTTCCACTTCTTTTTTTTTTTTTTTTTTTTTGCTTTTCTTGTATTTGTTTCCTGTATCATAACTGTCTATGGTTTTTGCATAAAATGCATAAGGGTTTTGGGATGTAAATGGAATTTTATTCATATTTTGTCCAAATACCTCTTGTAATTTGTATCAGAATTCTTGTACAATTTTTATATTAAAGATTTATCAGTCACTGGCAATTTTGCACACATTTTGTTTCTTATTGTGGGTCTGAAGCTTCGATTTAACAGTTACTTTTGCAGAAAACAGAGACAAAGTGTCAGTCAACCTGTTGTGATTTCAGCAGGTTTTTCTGGACTCTTTAATTACCCTATGATAAAACTCATGAGGGAATAAGCTATCTTGACCAATTAGAGGATGATTAGATTAATAGAGTTATTAAAAGATGTACCAGAGTGAGAAGAAGGTGCTGCTGGTGTTAGCAAATTAGAAGACGGTCAGTGAAGGAGGGAAACAGAGGACGTCCCTTTAGCTGATCACACTGCCTTTTAATTAAATGTCCTCTGTTTTCTGGTAATTTTGTGTATTTAAAGCTTTTTCATCTGTGACATTTTCACTTTGTGCATTCCATTTTCTCCAAAGACAAACGACATAGTGAAGACACTCACACGTACAGTATCTTATCTGGATGAATTATTATTCATCCAGATAAAATACTTCATTTTTATAAAGTAGAATGTGGTTCATCCACAAATATAGAATTAGATTTTTCCCAAAATTGCCAAAAAGTACTTCACGTTCGAATGTACTTATTAAAAAATTTGAATTTAATTTAACCAGGTTAGCCCATTGAGATCGAGATCTCTTTTGCAAGGGAGTACATTTTCAAAATACCTTTATTACTGTGGAATACTGAAAAATTACAGCTAACTTTATTTCTGGAAGGATATTTTTTGTTGGGGGTGATTCCATGGCAAATTCAGTGAGATTTCACAGATAACATGAAGGAGGAGGTCACATTTGATGAAAACTTTGAATTTCTGATCTTTTATTCAGAAAACTACATATACAGAGTCTATGAACATAATTATCCAAACCAATTAAAAAATGACTTCATGATGATGCTCAAATTTGCCATTTTAGGGTCAGAAAATCCCACAACCCCATCTGTCTGCGCTGAATTTGAACCCAGGTGGTTCAAAATTCAAAACTGTTTCCACACAAAGTAAGTTTGAATCATATTGGTTAATATAAGTGCGTGAATCTTTTATATGAATGCTAAGGAACTAAAGAGAACATTTTTATGAATTAAATGGTAAAAAAGGGACTAACCTTTAAAACGGGACACTGATGTAATAGTGAAGACAGAAACTGACAATGACAACAGACAAATGTGGGGTCATTCTGAAAGGCGACCTGTGCTGACATCATTTGCTGTGACTGGAGGTCAAATTACAAATTGATATGAGCTCCAGCGGGGATGTCATGTTTACTCTGGTAACCACCGAGAACGTCAGCCTCCCTCCTCCCCCCTATGAAAGGCAACGAGTGACTTATTGACCTTGAATTAGACACCATTCCTCTTTGTCACACAGCAGCTCCTTGATCCCCTGTCATCAACGTTAACTGCAGAACACATGCACACATTTCAAAAGCTGATGGTATCGATTATATGCAGGGTAAGAAAGAGACACCACCCATCCTAAACCCTCACCCCAGCAGTGACGACCCACCAGCGGAAACCACGGCCACTGTCTGCCACTCAGCTGACGCCCTGCCTCCCTGCAGCATAAGTGGGTGTGTTCCTGGTGGCAGCAGGTCATCGACTGGCCCTCAGCTGACCTTTGAGCAGCATAACTCTGAACATACAGACAGACGAGCAGACAGAGAGCAAGACAAGCAGACAGACAGGCAGACAGACAGACACAGCCAGGCAGGCAGGCAGGCAGACAGACAGACAGACATGCTGACAAACGGACATACAGACAGACATGTTGACAAACGGACATGCAGACAGACAGGGAGACATGCTGACAAACGGACATGCAGACATACAGACAGACATGTTGACAAACGGACATGCAGACAGACAGGGAGACATGCTGACAAACAGACATGCAGACATACAGACAGACATGTTGACAAACGGACATGCAGACAGACAGGGAGACATGCTGACAAACAGTCATGCAAACAGACAGACAGACATGTTGACAAATAGACATGCAGACAGACAGACAGACAAAGGCATACAGACAGACATGCTGACAGACATGCAGACAGACAGAGAGACATAGGTATGCAGACAGACAGACAGAGACATGCTGATAAACAGTCATGTAGACAGACATGTTGACAAATAGACATGCAGACAGACAGACAGACAGACAGACAAAGGCATACAGACAGACATGCTGACAAACAGACATGCAGACAGAGAGACATAGGTACGCAGACAGACAGAGACACGCTGACAAACAGACATGCAGACAGACAGACACAGCCAGGCAGGCAGACAGACAGACGTACTGACAAACAGACGGGGACACAGGCAGACAGACAGAAAGACAGACATAGGTACGCAGACAGACAGACAGAGACACTGACGAACAGACAGGCAGACATGCTGACAAACAGGCATGCAGAGACAGACAATGGAACAGAGACAGACGTACTGCCAAACAGGCATGCAGACAGACAATGGAACACAGACAGACGTACTGCCAAACAGGCATGCAGACAGACAATGGAACACAGACAGACGTACTACCAAACAGGCATGCAGACAGACAGTGGAACACAGACAGACGTACTGCCAAACACGCATGCAGACAGACAATGGAACAGAGACAGACGTACTACCAAACAGGCATGCAGACAGACAGTGGAACACAGACAGACGTACTGCCAAACACGCATGCAGACAGACAATGGAACACAGACAGACGTACTGCCAACACGCATGCAGACAGACAGCCAAACATGCTGACAAACAGATGGGCAGACATGCTGGCAGACAGAAAATGGCACACAGGCAAGGAGACAGGGGCAGGCAGGAAGACAGATGGACAGACATGCCGACAGGGAGACAGACATAGGCATGCTGGCATGCAGGCACACACTCTAGAAAAAACAAAAGACTGGCACACAGACAAATAGACACAGACAGGGAGACGGGCACAGACAGACACAGGCAGACAGCAAGGGAGGAAAACAGGAATAAAGAGAGAAAGGCAGGCAGACAGATACACAGACCGAAAGCCAGGCAGACAGGCAAGCATGCGGCAGGCCCATATAGGTAGACAGCTGGACCAGGAAAGAAACAGAGACAAGCATGCAGTCAGAGACACTCTAAAAAACACAAAACCTTAAACTGTAAGAGACTGCACAGATTTTTCCATTTCCTCAACTTAAAGACATTAGTTTGGTCAACTAATTTGGTTGACAGCATGCACTGATGCCACATGATGACCCATCAGCTACACTACAGAACCGCTTGGAGTCCTCAGTGGCACTGACCCAGGCAGACAACCGGTCCATCCTCACCTCTCACAAGAAGCCATCGATCTGCTGCAGTCAGTTGAAACATGGGCACCCCCTTGACCTTCTCCACCTGCTGGTGTCCTCAACAGTGAGGTACCTGTGTACTGGATCATGCCCACAGAAACACACCACATGGCCAAAATGTAATAGCTGATGTTTCCTCACAATGCAAGTGATACTCCTTATCTGACTCTTCCTAAATAACTGTTCATGTGACATAAAATCATTCCAGCGGCACCCAAGGATCCTCCAGTGAGGCCAAGTATAAAACACAATCATCATCTTACATCACTGCTTAATGTTCATGTAAATTAAGACCAAAAAATCTGAACTGTGTAGACTTGAAGCTTCTTGTTCTTTTAAAAATATCTCCACACTCATCTATCCAATGGAATTATATCACAAAGACTATTCTAAGGCATCCTTCAACCTCTTCCTATAGGTCAAAAGGCCCATGAGGTCTCGGACTTGGATCTTTATCTTCCTGCAAAGATGTGTAAGCAAGGAAAAAAAAAATTGCAAGGCAAAAATTGTGCCTGACAGGAGCTGCCATGGGGTTTTCAAGCACTTTTTAAAGTAAGCACATCACGGAGGGCAAAAGGAGCGATTTAAAGCCAGATGTGCCAGCACAGCCACAAAGAGGGTGATGCTGGGTTGCTTGATTATGGTGAAAATCAGAATCATGATTATTTTGGCCAAAACCCTAATCAATTATTCCAATTCCAATAAAGTTGGGATGTTGTGTAAAATGTAAATAAAAACAGAACACATTGATTTGCAAATCCTTTTCATCCTATATTCAATTGAATACACCACAAAGACAAGATATTTAATGTTCAAAATGGTCAACTTTATTGTTTTTCTGCAAATATTTCCTAATTTTTAAATGGATGCCTGCAACACGTTTCAAAAAAGCTGGGACAGTGGTATGTTTACCACTGTGTTACATCACCTTTCCTTCTAACAACACTCAATAAGCATTTGGGAACTGAGGACACTAATTGTGAGTGTCATGATTGGGTATAAAAGGAGCATCCCCAAAAGGCTGAGCCGTTCACAAGCAAAGATGGGGTGAGGATCACCATTTTGTGAACAACTCTGTGAAAAAATAGTCCAACAGTTTAAGAACAATGTTTCTCAATGTTCAATTGCAATGAATTTAGGGATTCCATCACTTACAGTTCAGAAGATAATATAATGATATAATGATATAATGAATCTTCTGATTATATATAATATAATCAGAAGATTCACAGAATCTGGAGAACTTTCTACACGTAAGCAGCAAGGCCGAGAACCAACATTGAATGCCTGTGACCTTGGATCCCTCAGGCGGCACTGCATTAAAAACCGACATCACTGTATAAAGGATCTTACCGCATGGGATCAGGAACACTTCAGAAAACCATTGTCAGTTAACACAGTTCGTCGCTACATCTACAAGTGCAAGTTAGAACTCTACCATGCAAAGCGAAAGCCATACATCAACAACATCCAGAAATGTCACCGCCTTCTCTGGGCCTGAGCTCATTTGAAATGGACAGACACAAAGTGAAAAAGTGTGCTGTGGTCTGATGAGTCCACATTTCAAATTGTTTTTGGAAATCATGGACGTCGTGTCCTCTGGACAAAAGAGGAAAAAGACCATCCAGATTGTTACTAGAGCAAAGTTCAAAAGCCAGCATCTGTGATGGTATGGGGGTGTGTTAGTGCCCAGTGCATGGGCAACTTACACATCTGTGATGGCACCATCAATGCTGAAAGGTACATCCAGGTTTTGGAGTAACACATGTTGTCATTCAAGCAAGGTCTTTTTCAGGGACGTCACTGCTTATTTCAGCAAAACAATGCCAAGCCACACGTGTTACAACAGCATGGCTTCGTAGTAAAAGAGTGCGGGTAGTAGACTGACCTGCCTGCAGTCCAGACCTGTCGCCCATTGAAAATGTGTGGCACATTATGAAGCACAAAATACGACAACGGAGACCCTGGACTGTTGATCAACTGAAGTCGTACATCAAGCAAGAATGGGAAAGAATTCCACCTACAAAGCTTCAACAATTAGTGTCCTCAGTTCCCAAATGCTTACTGAGTGTTGTTAGAAGGAAAGGTGATAAACATAAAGGTGGTAAACATACCACTGTCCCAGCTTTTTTGAAATGTGTTGCAGGCATCCATTTCAAAATGAGCAAATATTTGCACAAAACAATAAAGTTTGTCAGTTTGAGTGGGGACACCCATAAGAATATCCATGAAATATCATGCACACTTTAGTATATCATATGAAGTGCAACAGAAGAATATGATGAAAATCGTAATTTATAACAAATTTTGATTAATTGTCCAGCCCCAGGATCATGGTACTTCAAGTACAACATTTTTTTTTTGCTTATTGTAGTTGTAGAAAATAATGTGAATTACTGTCCCAGACAAAGTAATTATGAGGTAGAGAGGTAAGTCCCATCAGCGGCTCCTCTGTTTTCACTCGGGGTCGTCACAGCAGTGGGCCTGCATGTTGATTTGGCACAAGTTTCATGTCGGATGTCCTTCCTGACGCAACTCCACATTACATGGAGAGATGTGGCAGGGGTGGGGTTTGAACTGGAAACCTTCTGCACTGAAAAGAAGCGCACTAACCAGTAATTCAGTAAGACTACAATATGTGACACCATGAATATGAACCACATGTTTCACTTTGAAAATGGTGAGGAAAGTCAGCTAACTGGACAACAATCTGAGTCATAATTGTTATGTTGGAGGTAAACTAAATGAACATTTACCACCTATAAAATAAACCCCTGTATTCACCACACACACACACACACACACCAAGCTGTCCCCACAGTGAAAGCAGAAATCAATTTCAATTAAGGACAAATTGATTGTAATTGCACACTATAATCAGAAGGAAAATTGCCAGGATTTCAAAGAAAAGAGCAGAATAAAAGATTTTATGATTCAAAGTTCTATTCCTGAGGTGGTAAAATAAAATTTTGCATTTGATGTAACAATTAATTGAATGGAAAGTCAAGGTTTGAAAGGTTCAGCGTAGAATTGCATAAAAAGAAATGTGACGACAGCGAGCAGAGGTTTGTAAAAATGTAAGCAAACGATTAAGGAAAAGTGGTATTAAAGAGGGCAAACGAGACGGCGACTTCGGAATTCTTATAAAAACTCATCTGTTGTAACATGAGCCGTAGCCAGGATGGACTTTTTACTATGCCTTATTGATTTGGTTCTACACCAGCAAGGCCCTCAATGCTGGCTAATGCTATCGACGAGCCATCAGTCTTGTCCAGAAGTGTGGAGGCATGCAGCTCTTTTTTCCAAGACCAGCCGAGGAAAGACAGAGGAAGAGGGGAAAAAAGGAGGAGAGGGAAAAAAACATCAATGGACAGTGATGGAGAACAGGGAGGAGGGTGAAGATGCAAGCGCAGCAGACAGACTCAGACCCCTGTCCACGGTTTGGGAACACTAAATTAGAAAAAAGACAAAAGGGATGAGAGAGGAAGAAACTGTAAACAGCCATATCGATCCAACTAGTGTTGGGCAAATCAAACCATTACAGCCGGAGTCTCGCTGCCTGGAGTGGAGGGAGACGGTGTGAATAACTTCACACTTCCCAAGTGTGGAAAAAAGTTTGCAGGAGTGCTCGCCGGTTCTCCGTTTGAAGACTGACTGAATAACAAGCTGGATGTATGGAGGGACAGGAAGGGGTTAACTCTGAAGAGGGTGGAAGGGAGGATGAAAAAGCCCTCTGGCAACCCAGGGACAGAGGGAATGCTGAACTCATCACAAACCCCTCTCCTGGTGATCGCCGGCACATAATGACCCCAACAAGACGGGAATCCCTTTTAATTAAAGTGAAGGGAGATCAGTTAAGCAGATGCTTGCCGACAAATATTAGGGGAAATAGAATATTTAATGGTCTGTGCACTTATCGCAGGCTATTTTCCACACGCAGGCCCAAACTGATAAACAGGACAGGGTCTTGTTAATCAACCTTACAACCTTTAAAGCCAAAGATAAGAGAGTAATTCGGGATCTTTGTAAATTAGCTTGAGATGTAGCTAAGACTTTGGCCCCTCACGTACTTGGGGCCAGACTGCCAAGGAGGGAGAAGAATTTCTATCAGTGCAATAGCCTTGTGCCACAGTGAGGAAGCTTTTTTTTTGGGGGGGGGGGGGGGGGGGGCAGTAGTTTTTCTCTGGGAAGTAGATATTTTCCTGACTTTTTATTCCCCTTGTCTTTTGACCCCCTTGCACACCCCTGCCCCACCTCCCCCCACACTCTTATCAGTGACACAAGAGAGTCGCCCGCCTCCGCAGAATAATCTAAACAGAGAGGTGGGGGAACAGCAGGCCGATCCGGTGGCCTGTTCGCGCAGGTTAACACGCCATCACCCCTCTAAGTCAGACACAGGTGGGGGGTGGCTGTGTTTATTTTGCAGATGATAGATTGAAAAGGAACGGATTATCGACTGCAGCGGGAGCCTTGTGAGAATAGAAGCAGGTTTAACAAAATGAAAAGCATGAAACATGAAAAATTTCCTTTTTAGACAGAACAGAATAAAGATATGCATTTGTTATTCTATATTCCTTCATGTTACAATCAAAGCACTACAAGTATGCAAAGTTACTGGAGAACTATTTTTAAAGCAGTAGTCCTATATAGGCCCTAAGGCCCATTAATGCCCGTGCTTATCACCTGATTCCGCTGTGCCTAGTAGGCTATCCTCATGAAAAATTCATATTAAAATGTGGGAGAAGTAGTGCACAAAATGTACACATAGACCACGTATCTGCCCGTCAGTAGGAAGCAATTACACCACCAAAAACAAGGCAAAAAAGGAAATTATTCATACTACGTATTGTTATTCTAAGCCTAACCAAAAGGGAAATGTGCATTTCTGAAACTTAAAAGCAAAATGTGCATGACACATGCAGAGGAAAATTCATAGAAACATGCACAAAACACTGCGCTTTACTTTTCATATGATACCGTATTCGCATGTCTGAGAGCCCAGGGTCGAGCAGCCGCACACACCCCTTTTTAAAGAAAGTTGGTTAAACTCCCACCCAAAGTTAAATTATTATGTTTCTGATTAAAGTTTATTAAGCACCCATTAAAAATAAATTCATTCCATGACCCCAAGCATATTGAAGAAAAGCAAAAAAAATGAGTTTTCACTATGTTTTTCTTCTCTTCTGTGTTGGACTTGTGATGACATTGTTTGTACTGTGCTCTTATTGTGAAGGACTCTAGCATTGTATGGTAATATGGCTAGCTTTGTACAAGCCCCAGTCACACGGTGAAGGAGCTACTCTGTTAGTGTTCTTTTTTATCCGACAAAAGTCATTTTTCCTTCCATCAAAATTACTTTCTTGTCAGCTGATGTCCGCAAAATTCACCATTAAGCTTTGTGCGCGTTCAGAACTTTGAGGGAAGTTCAGACAGATCTTTCTTGCTGCTTGGACATTTTCTGTTTTGAGTGTGAGAGAGTGGGACACAGATGACATGCCGCATTCCTGGACGTGAACACACAGAAGTGTTGACAGTCAGCAGCAGACTGGATGTTCCACAATGAGAGACTGATGGGAAAATTATGGATTTTTTATTTTAACAAGCAGGATTCACAGACAGCAACAAAGAGAATATTTAACTGCAGTCACTTGGATTTAAGCAGGTAGGAGTTTTTTAAAGCTTCCATGAGTCCCAAAGTTTTCTGTTTTAATATAATGCTGTGCAAAAATGTTTCAGTAAACTATTGTCCATGTTCTTAATATTGAAAATCGACCGTGCACGTCACATCACTTTTTTTTTCTTCTTTTTTTGCTGCGCTAGACATCAACTGACAAAGAAAAAGTTTAATAATTGACAAAAGGACAGGAAAGAAATAAAATGGACACAGACCGGGGTTTTATTCTTTATTTGTGAGGAAATCAAACATTTAACTGAAATGGATGGTCTGACAAATGAATTATTTTGACAAGTTTGTGCAAACGCTCACCCCCACTTCAAGCAGAGTTTCATGTGGAATACCCATGGCACTCAGACGCACAAATACGGTATCATTCGAAGCGTGTCATGAGAATACATTGTGCCTGGATGGGACGCCAATCTGAAGTCAGTACCCATTTACAGCTAAACAGACTGGGACAATGCAGAAGAAATGCCTTCTTTCAGGACCTTCTTCAGGTTTTGATTGTGCTGAAGTTTTACGCCTGTGGAACCTTTCAGCAGGTTATCAGAAACACCATCCACGTCTTCCACTTTAGAGAACGTAGGGGTCTATTTCTGCCATGGTTGTAGTAGACGGCCTACCCGAAAGTAAACAAAACTCTCACGCATTGGAGACGTTTCTTGGCAACTGCACTTGCAAAGCAACTTATGTCTCTGAAAATCGTTGACTAAAGTTAGTGAAATGGAGATTAGACAGCTAATGTTGGGCAACTAACCTTAGTCGACTAAGTAAGTTTCATAGCCTAAAAGATTAGACCGCTTTATGAAACCAGGCCCAGGTCTACATAATGGTAGCACAACTACCTGATTGAATGTGATTTTTCAAAAACCTTTTTCGTGCAAGCAAAGCAATCGCCAAACATGAGAAGAACACTCAGAGTCACTCAACTCTATGTACATTGTACCATACAGTAAGACAAGAAGCACTGAGACCCTAATGACTTGGATTTTTCATCTCTTGCAAAGATATCAGCCTCACCAGACACCTCTGCCCAGTGACCTTAAGACTTTAGAATCTCTTTGTAGCCATTTCTCAACCTGAAAAGCCAAGAACTCAGAAAAACGAATGCTTCTCTTGGCATAAGTGAATCTTTCAGCAACTTTAAAGGGTAATTAATGGCCTGTATTTATATAGCATTTTTCTATCTGATGTAGATGACCAAAGTTCTTTACAACAATCCCACATTTTCAGACATTCACACACACACACGCACACACACACACCGATATCAGAGTGCGCTGCTTTACAAAGTGCTCAACTGCTCACCAAGACCTTCTCCCACGGACCGTAGTGATTTTTCTGTGCAAATAAATGCCTTGTGATTCAGTGAGACCATATGATTTTGATTCATTTTGTTCTTTTAACTATGCAAGTAAAATAACAATCATCAAATTTATAATAATTAAAGTATGCAGCATCTGCTCTTCAAATCTTAGATTATGATTTACCCTTCCATCTATTTTCTAAACCTGCTTATTCCATGTAAGGGTCAAATGGGGTAGGAGTCTATTCTAGACAGGGGTACACGTTGGATAGGCTGCCACTCTAACTCGGGGTGAGACATATAGATAACCACATTCACACTCTCACTCACACCTACGGGCAATTTAGAGTTTCCAGTTCACCAAACCTGCAGAACCCAGAGAGAACCCATGCAAATGGGGGACAACATTGAAATTCCACACAGAAAGCATCAGGTCAGATGGGAACCTGGGACCTTCTTGCTGTGAGGCAACAGTGTTAACCACTAAGCCACTGTGCCACCATTTGTACCTAAGTAATAGTAAATAAGTAAATAAATCTGGGTTTATTTAACACTGAGTTTATGAGTAGACTGTTTAAAGAGTGTAAAAAAGGGGTAGTAGGTTGCAAAATGGCTTTTGTACAAATCGTTGATCGCATAATATATGGTTTTGTGTAGCCTTGATATTTCATCAAGTCTGCGTAAAACTGAACTTCATCGTGAACTAACAAACAACCCTTCCACCATGTTTCATCCATACTGGGTCCATACTGTCCGAGTTAGACAGTTATGAGCTTGAGTTTGGTTTTTCAAGGTCACTCAAGGATAAAGGTCATTTTATCAACAGAAAGGTGACGACTTTACTAGTACTAGGGGTCTTCAACTGGTTCAAAATGCTGCTGCCAGCAGAAGGTTTGATCATATTACCCCCATTTTGGCATCCCTTCACTGGCTACCTGTCTCTGCGTGGTCAGATTTTAAGGATTTGCTGTTGGCCTGTAGAGCCAACAGCAAAACCAATGTATGGACTGACACTGGCCTATTTGGCTGATTTAGTTAAACCTTATGTACCGCTCAGGCTTTGCATTCACGGGATGCAGGACTGCTCTGTGTCCCAAGAGTGAGGAAGAGGTTTGTGGGACAGACAGCCTTTCTCGTACCATGCTCCTGTTTTGTGGAATGCTCTCCCGGCCTCAGTGAGACTTTCTGATTCTGTGGAGACCTTTAAGAAAAGACTAAGCACTCATCTTTTTACCCAGTCTCATGGCTAGTGTCCTTTTTTAAATCTTTTAAGTTCGCTTACTCTTTCTTGTGTTTTATTATGAACTAATTGTGTTTTTGATGTTTTAATTTTATTTTACATTCCTTTTTATTATTTTATGTTGTTTTTGAGCTGTTTTTATGTGTGGTGCCTTGAGGCGACGTCGCGATTTGGCACCATATAAATTGAAAAAACTGAAAATTGAAATTGACTTCATATTTGTGTTTCATAGCAACCACAGGTGTATCTTTAACCAGTTCTGTCAAACACTTGTTCTTAATGTGTGCAAATCATAAGTTTAAGTGCGTTCAAATGTTTGGCTGGTAGTGCACACAAACGCACACGCATACACACACACACACACACATACATATATATATATATATATATAGTCTTTGGCTGATCCTAAATCATTTCACCATGATCAAAGCTTTTTGCATTATTTTGCTGGCACACGGACAGACGGACACACAGCATTGAAAACAATACCCCTGCTAGTGTGAAAGTAGTGCCAAACAACTCAAGACTTGTGTCTGTGTCCCTTTATGTTTCAGTGATGGAGATCTCATGCTTACCCTCGTATATTTTATCTTTCATGAAATTTAACAAAGAAAAAAAAAATCCTTTGGCTGATCTTGGCACCACCTTTTCCAACCCTCAGTTTGTTTGTTTTTTTCATTTTGATCACGCACAACAGAACCACACAACCATTCTTCCATTTACTCAGGGTTCAGAGCATTGCTGCTTTTTTTTCTTTAACCAGTTGGCCTTTTCTGCTGTTCTAAGCTGTGTTGTTTCCTTCCTGGCCTCTTGGAAAAGGGACACAGGATTGAAGGTAATTACACAGAGAAATGTAGACATTTATCAGTGCTTGTGGTTTAGGACCTTAAATGGTCCTGCTGACAATTTTCCCTTACAGTCGGCCACTGTGGAGCTGGCAGGTTCTGTTCGGAGCCTCAACGTTGGTCCTGAGGCTCAGAGTGCTGCCATATGTTGGACTTCAGTGCCAGCAGCAAATGTGCTGAACAACGCGACTCGAACCATGAACTCCGTGCCTTGGCAGAACATCTGTACATGAGCTGCTTGCAAGAACAGAATAGTAAAAAAAGACAGACTGTATTTGAGTGTGAGAGTCCACAATTCTGTCCACCTGTCCATTTGTCTTCCCGGATTGTCAGATTGAGAACACATTGCACCTCCGCATTTCTTCAACATGCACGTATTAGTAAGACTGTCAGTGGAGAGCATCCCAGACTGCAATGGGTCACACCTGGTTATGCTTCATCCCTGTCTTGCCTTTTTTTCTCGACACTCTGGTTCCCACACCGGCGGCATCTGGAACCTATTGGCAGCAGAGTCACACCAAGCCATAAAGCTCTCAAAGGCTCACAAACACACTAGGGGTAGAACGTCAAACAATGTTGGCCCAACAAGCTGCCAACAGACACAATGCATCGTGAACCTGAACAAACCCTAGCGCTCAATATTATCCCCTCTGTCTATGACTCTTGAAACTGTTTCTCTCCATCTTGTTCACAAACACCACCTGGGGCTGAGTGAAAGGAGAATTTTGCATTTTTACCCCTAAATGGAGTTGGTGCTGATGCTGAGGGAGCTAAATGCTGTGGGTGACTGAGACCGTGGAGAAACAGATACTGGCGAGTCCAAAAGCTAGCTGTCAAAGTCACGTACACAAGAAACAAAACACTCCTACGGACTGAATACCTTTTATTATCAGATAGCTTGAGTTGTTCAGTGCTCCGGTTACACTTGTATGTTTCCTGTGAAATTTAGGCGTGACTGTCATTTCATTTCAACACAATCTGAATGAGATAGGCCCAGGTCTTGAAAGCACACTTTTGTCATCTCATGTCATCTCGAACTCATGTCAGGTAAAGTCTGACATCAAAATATACACTGATTCCAAATCAGTGGTGGGCACTGTTCAGCTAATCCGATAACTGATAATTATAAAAGCTAATGTTTTTGTTAGCAGATTAGCTCTTCAGATAAGTGTAAAAACCATCAGCAAACCAATTATCTTCCGAAAAATTTAGTTCCAATAACTTTCAGTACTTTAACATTTTTTTGCTGCTAAAGTGAGCAAAGTTTATTGGTCAAAAATGTTTGTAAACCCTAAAATCAAACATTTTAGTCCCTGTTGTGTGTAGATCAGTGGTTTGTGGCAGACTGGCTGTCGCTTGCTGATGATGTCATCAATAAGCACAAGACGTGACTGGCCGGTTGACGCAGGAAGTGTTGTGGGTAGTGCAGTTCAGGTTCACTTTGGACGTTACACTGTTACCGTCCGCTCGACACAAACAAAATGGACTAATTTAAACATTATTTTATTTTATTTCTTTGTGGTTGAATGTATAATTTAATCGCCAAGACTCGTGGGAGAGAGGAGATCTCACGGCGCAGCTGTGTTTCAGAGGGACTTTTCTTCACCGTTTAGACACCGTTTTGGATAATTAATCAGGACGCTTTATGTGGATTATTTTCTTCTTGAATCCCACTGAAATTAACAGGTAAGAATTTATATTTACTGCATGTCTTTTACTCTGCCAATCAATAAATGAATCGATGTATTTCGGTTGTTTAAGCCGTAGGGTTCAAAGCGTGTGAAAAAAGCGTCAGCTTTTAATTTGTAAATGATGGTGTATATAATACTGAGATAAACTGTTGACTTCTAATACTGTGTTTTACTGCTTTTGAAAGATGACAGTGTTTGGGGTTTGTTTTTTATTCATTCATTTTTCGTGCATTCTTTTTGTGTTTGTGATCCTTGAATTTACCCAGCAGCCCCTGCGGCACTTAAAGTGAAACTGGTTTGTCAGAAGCCGACAGTGTAATCTGATGTGGCCGCGTCCGAATCAATATTAAACGTTATTGGTTATCTGTAATAAAGATAATTTTTTAGCAGTTTATCGGTTTAGCTTTGTAAAAGATAACTTTTCAGTTATCGGATTAATGATTATCAAAGCTAACTTTTTGGTTTGCTGGGCCCACCACTGTTCCAAATCACAACCCACCCTATAACTGCTGACTTTTAAGGTCAGTAAAGTAAACAAGCCCAGGTGAGAAACTTTTAGCACTTCCATATGGGATGTTTGCCCTATATAAGTTATGCAAGATTGCCACCTGTTAAGGAAAAGGAATGAATGCGATGCTTCAAGCTTGGCTGCACTTAGAAGCGAGTTTCACCATTTGGGACCCCAGTCCATCATAGGTTACTTGCCCAGCCAAGGCATGAAGCATTGACTGTATAAACTGTAAGTTATACTGGACAAACCCGCTGCTATCTCATCCAAAGATTTTCTGAAGTGAGGGAGTTTGGAGCTCAAATAGACCAGCTCTGGATGTGGCCATCTACTCAGTGTATACCTCTGCCCAAATCCCGGCCAATCCATAAATGGGTACCTGAGTTGGCACCTAGGAAAGAGTTCCCAAACAACCTGAATCCATCTTTATTGGAGTTTTATTAATGCATATTTTTTGCGGAGCAGTCAGTGTTTTCAAAACTGATGGCTTTAAGTGGTTATAGCAAAGTATGAATGGCATATTGCTTCAATAAATGTTACATCAGTACGTCAGTGCACCCCTTGTAACCAAGCCACCAATACTCGCTAACGTTACTACACAAATTAAATTATTAAATTATTATTATTTCACTCAAATGTCTGAGAAGGTTTGTTAGTACAATTAACAGCACAACAAGCAAGATTATTTCAGATCCCTGTAATAGATGCAGTCAGTCCACAGCAGCTAGCATCCACTGCTAGAGGCCTCTGCTAGCGGGGCTCCGGACACAGCTCATAGCACAAACTAGCTGTCATTCAAAGAGACCCACCCTTAATTATTCATGGCTTTATGGTGCAAAATATCTTAAGCTGATGAGCTAGTAAAAAAAAAGGGGCAAAAAAAATATCACCCCCATGTATGGAGAAACTAGCGATGCAGACTAATACAGGTTTTGTTTTTTGTTCCAGACTGTAAAGCTATGGTCAAGTTAGCTACCAGCAACAGCAAGCAAGCAACGCGACAACCCCATTAATTTTCAATCAGAGTGGGCATTTTGCAGTGGGAAGAGACAAAGTTCACTCTGCTGCCAGCTTGGTGGGGCCAAAATAGACCCAAAGTCTATTTTCTGCAAATATGGAGCAACACAATATGGTGACTGCCAATCAGACTGAACAGGCAGCGCAATGCCAGCAGGTTGCATGCTCAAACAAATTTATCCAACATGGCAGAAAACGCCCCAAAAACAGCTGTGTTTCTGTATGAATCTGTTTCTCATATGTTTCATAAAAGTTAGTGAGAAATAAACACTTCTAAAAACTAAAAAACTAACTAAAAAAAACTAAAAAACTAAAAAAACTAACTAAAAACCAGACTAAAAACTTTGTAACCAAATCACACCATTGAAGTGATTTACAATACATCTTGCGGCAATATAGTGTGCACGCCCCAGGAACGCTCATTAATTGACAAACCCATCCGCGTGTCCAACCCAGTCTCACTAGGGATTTTTTTTTCATGCTCCCGTGACTAAATGAGTCAAATTTTCGTGACGGAGCTTTTTTTAACTCACTATTCCTAACCCTACTTCCACCCCCAACCCTAACCTTAACAATAACCTAATCTTACTCCTTCCCCCCACCCTAACCATAACCACCCCGACCCCCCCCACACTTTTAATTTTGTGCAGCTATCACGAAATGAATGAGAATGAATTTGTGCTGCCGTGACGAAAATGAGGCGCTTTTCGTCACAATATCACAAGCCAATAGATTAATGTATATTTCGTGCTGCTGAAGCACGACTTGCCGTGAGACCAGGTTGGTGTGTCGCCGTCATATGTAGTTAATGTGACTGTAGCATAAATGCGTATTTTTGCTCTGAAGTTTGATATTTTAACATGGGGGTCTATGGTGAGTGACCTATTTTTGGAGCCAGCCTCAAGCAGCCATTCAAGGATTCGAACACTTTGACACTTCCAGGTTTGCTTCATTTATCAGGACCGGAGACTGGGGGCCTGGAGCACTGAGACATCGAAGGACACACAGGTAGCGTGATCACAAATTAAACCTTGGTCTACAAAGTCGTAGCCCACACTCCTGTCCTACTGAACTACCTGCTCTGCCAACTCACCCATTTACAGAGAGAGAACAAAGAAACGTTGCATTACCAAAGTCTAGAAAGTCTAATGTGACCGCAGCACAAGGCTTTAATCACACGCCTTCGTAAGTCACTCCAAAGGGTTAATGGCTGCTGGTGGCATCGAGCTCATACTGTGATCTCTCGTGGACAGTATCAGTGCGACTGAGAGCGACTGTCACACAGTCATCCGTTTTCGACATGAGCACAGTGGGCGGTGGGATGGGGGGGGGGGGCTTTCTGTCACAACCTTGTAATGCTCGTATTGATTCTCCGTATCTGTTACGGACGCTGGAAGCACGTCCCAAATTTGATACGCTTTTAATACCGACCAAGTTCTCCAAACAACACAGTTTCTTATCAAGATGGAGAAGAATAACTGAAATGATGACAGCAGCCAGAACAAAGCGTTTGCAATTAAACGCAACTGACGTACATTACGTGCACTTCACCTGGCGGCTCCCCTGCATGATTTATATATTGTCTTATTTCTCCAAGCCATTTCTGCCGTTTTTGATTTCTGTGGCATATAAAACGTTGGCTAGTGTGTGAGCACAGGAAAAAAAAAAAAAAATCTGTGTTGGAGTTCTTTCCAACCAGCGTTTTATTGTTAACAAATGCTGCCTTTGATACCGGCTACATTAGGCGATACTTCACTGTTTGTTTGTACTGGAGGTGAAAATGAGTTGCTAACATTTGGAAGGGAAAGGCTTGTGAAATATAACGCAGCAACAAAAGCGCGGCCGTCTTTAATGTTGCGCGGGAGTCGGCGATGTTTTTCCACTCATTAGAGGGACTTTGAAGTGTTTGTCTGAAACCTTAGCTGGAGGAAATCTGACAAAGAATGAAGTGCGGTGCACACGTTCTCCTTCAGGAACACCACAATTCAAGGTAACATGTAACATGTCTACATCCTATTAGTTTGTGGTAAACGGGCCAATTGGTTGCAGGAGGACTGTGGCATTGGGCAGAATTTAATCGGGTTACGCGTATTATAAAATATAGCAGGTCTACGCTCTGTCAAATTTGATTTCACTTCATGACGACTACTTGAACAGCATTATCAAAGGTGGGGGAAAAAAACGAAGAGCACCGTAGCGGCTGGATGGTGAGGACACCGAACTCCTCGCCGTCAGACCCCAGGGTGCTCACTAATTTGAGTGGGACGAGTGGATTGTTAGAGGAATGACCCTTTCCCTATTCACCTTGGTTCCTCCTCCGCACGCAAACACGCAATCCCTCTGAATGTCAAGCACTAAGCCTCAATAAATCTGATAAGCCACCCCGGTGGCTCCTGTGTCCAATCCAGGAGGAGAACAACATGGCCGGTATCAGCCGGCTGCAAAGCTCGCGTCAAGCGGGACTTCAAAGTGCTGCGAAGGGCTGCGCTCCGGCTCGCAGCGCTCCCTTACCCCACCCCGGCTCTTACCCCCTACCCTTGTGCCTGGATGATGTCATTATTGAAGTCTTTGGCGCACTGTCCGAGGAGTAAGTTACCACTGACAGGTTCAGAGACCGGCTGGCTCACCCGTGAGGATTCATTACTTTGAAGCTATTGGCCTTAAGCTGCAAATTATTCTTTTCAGGCTGTCTCTGGTCTACCTACAGGTTTAATCCACACCCTCCTCCTCCCCTCTGTAGCTCCACCAGGCAGCACCCATTACCCCGCGCACACCACAGATATGGGAAAGAGACAAAACGAGATGGGCAAAAGCCGAAAGCTACACACAGACACATGCTGAACTGGCATATGTTGGAAACGATGTGCATCGAGCGGCCTGCTTCATCCCTCCTCCGGTTCATAAGACCAGCAGGGCAGAGTGGTACCAGGCTCCAGCGGTAACAGCAAAGATCCTCTTCGCCACAGCTCATCCATTCCTCACTCCCTTCATCAGCACTTAGTGGACATCTGTGCAGTGCCAGCCCTCTCCGTATGCCACAGCGGTCAGAAGACAAACGACCCTGCCAACGCAATGGCACACTAGCATGTCTGATGCCACGCACGGGTGGGTGTGGTGACGAACAGACACAGGAAGAAGGCCAGAGGCAATTTGGAATGAGGCGGGTTTGCAGAGCTGCCAGCACACAGGCAAAGGGGCAATAAGTTATCTAAAGTGTAGACACATGAAATACCAAGAAGTCAGGAGTGACTAATGTGGATGATGAAGACTGCAGGAAATCAAAAGGAAAACTCTGCACAGAGTTTTATTTTATTTTTTATTTTTTTGTTTGACTTATTATGGCCCATTAAATGAACTCACATATTAATCTGTTTTTAATTGGTTTGTTTTCATATGACCGCACTATTTGCATTCAGCTTATTGCGGTGTCAAAAATTACCTCGCAGAGGCTTAAAACCTACTTAAAAGTAAATCATTTTTATCAGTTATATTCACACCACAACCAACAGGGCCACAAAAATTCACTTTTGCTATGGTTAAGCTACAGTATGTAAGATTTAGGGGTGCTTACTAGCAGACATTGAATATAACAATCATAACCATATTTTTTAGTAAATAATAACCTAACACACACACACACACATATATATATATATATATATATATATATATATATATATATATATATATATATATATACACACACACACATACTGGACAAAGCCTGCGTGATGTCACCCACAGGTTTTTATAGTATAGTTTTCTATGGTATTTACATTATACGAGGTCTGTTAAAAAACTATCCGACCTTTTTATTTTTTTTTTAAAAACTATATAGATTTGAATCATGTGCGCTTGCATCAGCCAAACTTGAACCTTTGTGCGCATGCGTAAGTTTTTTCACGCCTGTCGGTTGCGTTATTCGCCTGTGGGCAGGCTTTGAGTGAGCACTGGTCCAGCCCCCTTGTCGGATTTTCATTGTCAGGAAAATGGCTGAGCGACTGGAGCAGCGCTGAATCAAATTTTTTCAGAAACTGTGAGAGACAGCCAGGTGGAAACCATTCGGAAGATTCAGACAGCTTTCGGTGAAGATACTCTGGGCGTCACACAGGTTAAGGATCATTACAACCGGATTAGAGACGGCCCACAGCGGTGCAGGGCGCGCCGCGTGGCCATCGACAGGCTGAAACGACCAGATCATTTCCAAAGTGAACGCTGTGTTGATCCGGGACATCGTCTGACTACCAGAGAAATTGTGGAAGAGGTGTACATCAGCACTTTTGCGGCACATTCCACTGTTACAGGATATTTTGTAATGAAAGACGTGCGGAGGAATTCACGCGTCGGCACGGAGCCGCAATGGCGCACAACAAAAAACACATCCATGTTGGAAGTTTCACAGGACAAGTTGTGACATGCCCAGCTGTTACACAATTTCTCAGATACTCACTCGACTGAAAAGCCATCGAAAGCCTTCTGAATCTTCCGAATGGTTGCCAAGAGACGGCTCCAACGGGCAACAGTTTGTTTACTTCCGGGTTGGTTGTTGTCATGAACTATCCAGCCTTTGTTTCGTTAACCGGCTTTATTAACATTTACAGACCCATACGAACAGCAGAATGACCTAATTAGCTCTTAGCCTAGCAGTTTCACTCTTCAGTTTCTTCTTCTACACTTCCGCCAAGCCTTTTTGTACACACAACGTTGCTCATTGTAACAGCAACACCTGGTGGCTTGTGTGAGAACTGTCACAAACACATCATGACAGTTGTCTGCTACAACTATGGCCAAAAGCAGAGGAAGCTCTCCTTTTGAAGGAATCACATCAAGTGGTGGTACATGATAGCCACCATTTTTTGAATTAAAACACTGAAGGTTTTCCAACTAAAGATTAGCCTTCTCTGTACCAGGCTAAAAACTTTAGTCAGGTAACATGAAACCTTAGCCGACTAAATGCTTTGTGCAACAACTAACGTTAAAAAATGAGTCAACTAAGTGAGTTTATTTGACTAAACAAGATTAGGCTGCTTTATGAAACAGGGCCCAGGGTGAAACAAGTGTCACCTAGTTACTGACAAGCTAAGCTAACACACTAACGTCAGTGCCATGTTTAAACAGTTGCCCAAAAGGGGCATACATACATACATACACTATGGTTCACATTTTGGTGTGTGACTGAAGAAAAAATAAACCTGTTTCCTCCCCTATATGCTGTCCACAGGTTGCTAACGCAGGCTAACCACAACAGAAGGCCACAACAGAAAGCAAGGGAACATGAATAGAATTCACCAAAGAAGCAAAAATAATAGCGAGGCCTGCTACGGCATCATGTAATCTGCAACTTCACCACAAGATGACACTAAATCAAATGCACTGTAGCCTTTTTTGTGCGGTGAAACCCTGCTATTTACAGATGGCTACCAAAATAAATAAATAAATTTCACTATTGCAAGGATGCAGCTCTTGCATCATGTTTCCGACAATGTTTGCTCTTCTTTGTAGTGGAGACGGTAAAGTCTTGGTGCTCAATGCACAGCTCCAACATTTTGGATTTCAGCGGGTTCACAAATGCATCCCAGTGAGTGCTTGCCCCGCTCATGAGTAAAATATTTTACCGCAGTTTATAGTGCATGTGTCGAGTTTGACGGGAACAGCTGATTTTAATTTTGTGCCATTTGGATTCTGTTTTGAAGGAGGCACTGATGTGGCTTTTCTCCTCTATATACTATGTTGGCACCCTATTTTTTCAGCACATTTTGGTTTTCTGCTGGTCATTTTTATTTGGGGGTCACCACAAAATTCATTCAGCACGTTTTACACTGGATGCCCTTCCTGCGGCAATTCCAGATTGAAATAAAGAGTTTGGTAGAGTGGCCTTGAACCAGCGGCCTTCTTGTTCAGAAGAAAGTGTGCTACCACTGATCCACTATGCTAGTTTCAGGTTGATAAAATGTGTATAAAAGTGAGAAAGTGGCAAAACTGTGTGGTAAATTTAGAGGAGGCTTATCCAATATGGAAAACTGGGGGAGTGTTTTTTTTCTTTTTTAACCCCAATGACTTTTAGGGTTCTAGCAGTGTCTTGATTAATATGAAGGTTGCACTAACAAACATGGAAGTCAACATTCAGTAAATTCCAATGAGATACACTATACAGGAAGGAAGTGAGCCTTTGGAAACATTAATATCAGAGACACCCCCCCACACACACACACAGACATCATGCAGTGCTAGTATTTTAAATCGTTCAAGCGCTATTGCATCTTTCAACCAGTAGAGCACTCATTTGAGAGCATTCCACCACCACCATCCCCTTTCACATAAATTAAGACTCAACCTGCAATCCTTGGCCTACTCAAGACAATTACCCCTCCCTGAAACACATTTTTTTTCCTACCACATCTTCCAGCCACATGAAAATACGCCTTTGGCCAAACGATCACAGGACACTAAACATTTAACTTTGAACCTCATCACTACCTTGATCCTGACTGCTAACCTGTGTTTGTGACTGCTAACCTGTGATTCTAAATAATTTAGTTCAATTTATTTCATTTATACAGCTCCAAATCACAACAAAGCCGCCTCAAGGCTCTTCACACAAGTAAGGTCTAATCCTACCAGCCCCTAGAGCAAGCACACTGGTGACAGTGGTAAAGAAAAACTCCCTCTGATGATGTGAGGAAGAAACCTCAAGCAGACCAGACTCAAAGGGGTGACCGTCTGCTTGGGCCATGCTACTGTCACAATTGACAATACAAATATAGAACATTTTGGGATCCATGCTGGTGCACAGGACAGGAGGCCTGCAGAAGAAGACACCCACTTGCACATCTGGATGGCGCTCCACCTCAAACTGAGAGAGAGAGAGAAAAAAAAAAAGAATCAGGCAGCAGAAAGACTACAAATACAGTATAATCTGTCAGCATTAAGCAACAAGAAAAACAGAAGAAATACTAAGGTGATCGCCTTAGTATTTCAGTGATCCTGATAACTCATCTTTTATCATGTTCCTGATCTTTGATCACGATCACTGAACGCAGATCCCAAATTTCCTTAAAATCCTTAGAATTTTAACTTTGATCTATGAATTTTGAGCCTTAATACTGATATTGGATGCCAATCTCTGAAATTTGATTCTGATGGCTCAATTTTGTTTATGATTGTTGACCTGTAATTCTGATCTTTATCTGTGATCCTGAACTCTCATCTTTGATGATGATCCTCTCCTTTGATCCAGATCATGGACTTGTGATCTCCATCATGTACGTATGATTCTGATTTGTGACCTTTGACTTTGATCACTCATCCTTGATCCTGATCTTCAGTTCTGACCAGTCATCCTTGAGCATGCTCCTGACCTTTCATCTTCATGAGTCAACTTTTATTGTTTTGGTTCTTTAATCCAGATCAAAGATCAGCATATTGGCAATCAAAATACCATACCAATTTTTTGTGACTGTCACGTAGCCTCTCTGATAGAGAGAAGCATTTTGTGAAAAAATATGTATGAATACAAATATGACTTAACTGTGTATATTATATCAATCAATCAATCAATTTTATTTACATAGCGCCCAATCACAACAAACAGTTGCCCCAAGGCACTTTATATTGTAAGGCAAGGCCATACAATAATTACGTAAAAACCCCAATGGTCAAAACGACCCCCTGTGAGCAAGCACTTGGCGACAGTGGGAAGGAAAAACTCCCTTTTAACAGGAAGAAACCTCCAGCAGAACCAGGCTCAGGGAGGGGCAGTCTTCTGCTGGGACTGTTTGGGGCTGAGGGAGAGAACCAGGAAAAGGACATGCTGTGGAGGGGAGCAGAGATCAATCACTAATGATTAAATGCAGAGTGGTACATACAGAGCAAAAAGAGAAAGAAACACTCAGTGCATCATGGGAACCCCCCAGCAGTCTAAGTCTATAGCAGCATAACTAAGGGATGGTTCAGGGTCACCTGATCCAGCCCTAACTATAAGCTTTAGCAAAAAGGAAAGTTTTAAGCCTAATCTTAAAAGTAGAGAGGGTGTCTGTCTCCCTGATCTGAATTGGGAGCTGGTTCCACAGGAGAGGAGACTGAAAGCTGATATATTATAGAAATGATGCACTATATTGATATTGTTAGTCTAATTTCCCATTTATGATACCATGTTAGTTAATGAATAAATTGTCTATTTGTTAAATTATGTGTGAAAGCGAGATGACAGGAGATGCGTACTGAGAAGTAGGGGAGGAATAACAATACTCCCTGGGTAACGGGCTCTGGCAAAAGAACTGAGAGGTGTTTTGGCGTGTGTTGAATTCAGGGAGAGTGCAGCATCTCCCAGAAGGAGGCTATAAAAAGACAAAGGAGGCAGGAGGCCATGTGGAGAGACTTTTGAAAAGGAGCAAACACCCACTCCATAATCCCACCAGTGCCACCGTCACCACCGCTGGGGGAGAGAAAGCAAACACGCACACAAAGGCAGATAAAGATCACAAAAAAGATGCACAACAGTAAATGGATGTTTCAAACATGAACACATACGGGTGCAAGAAACTTTAACTGTAATGTCCCCATGGACAATTCCATCCATCCATCCATTTTCTTCCGCTTTATCCAGAGTCGGGTCGCGGGGGCAGCAGCTCAAGCAAAGCCACCCAGACCTCCCGATCCACACAATCCCGATCCACATGGACAATTAGTTTACAAAATCTAGCAAGTGTCAATCAAATGCATGTGTGATGACGAAGGATTTCAAACAAGCCAGCTTAAAACTGCCGCGTTCTGTATAGTTGAAACTCAGTCCGTTCTAGATTTAAAAGATGGAAACAGATCACCAGTTATGAAAACCGTCAAAGTGGAAGTGGAGATGAGACTACCCACAGAGGACACGAGAGGAAACAAGGAAAGTAACACGCCCGTAGGCCTTAAGCTGCCACTGACAGCTTGACAGACATATGCACAAATATATGAAAACAAACACATCCAAAACACATGGTGCTTTCAGCGAGCACATGTTCCCCTTCTGCCTAACTCCAAAATATCTAAACCATGATGTAAAGTTGACTGTCTTTTTTTTCCTTCTTCTTCTTCTTCTTCTTGAAGAACAGACATAAAATGGAAGTCTGAATTCCTGGTGCAACACAAATCAAAATCGAACAAGTCCAAAGCTCTCGTCTGCTTTGCTTTACACCCGTGTTGGCCAACGCGGTCGGACTAAATGTGTAAGCCTGATTTGAGTGAAGGGGGATGAGACATAAAAAAATGAAGAGTGAAGACGGGGAAAAAAAACAAGGAAAAAAGCCGATATGCCACAACCAATTTGGAATATTTACACGCAAGACGCGATTGAGCCCTTCTTTCACCCAGCAGGTCCATGGGAATGCAGCACTCTGGCCCTGTGCCTGAGTAAATGTGTTCCCTATGTGTGGGCTCTTGAGCTCTCCTTGTTGTCTTCACCGGGGAAGAGGGGGTGCAACTGGGCAAGGTGCAAGAGAGAGGTGCTAGCGGTTTAAGAGCTTTTATCTACTCCCACACATATGGTTCGGGGAAGAAAGAGTAGGGTAGCAATGGGTGGGGCAAAACAGAAAAGCCATGGCTCTGTGGTTGAACCCAAGTGTGGGAGGTCCAGAAATCCTCCCCCCCATCCCCCTTACTATTAAATACCTCTGGAACATCCCGGCTGGCTTTTAAACCGAGCTGCAGAGGGTAACTGGTGGATATGAAGGAACCTAAGCATGCCCAGAAGGCGGAGAAGGGGGGTGTTGTGAATCACCGGGTGTTCATGACCTGGCACCGCTCTAGCCCTCCAGCTCATTGTTCTAGGCCCAAGAAATCCTTTATAAGCCCATTAGAGTGTGATTTTTACCAATCCAGTTGGGGTGTCTGGTACTAACAAATGCTAACATTTGATTTTATTGCTGTTTGGGCCCTTCTGGAACAGGCCTTATGGACTGTGTGGTCAAGCTGTTAGCCATTACGTTGACAGGCATGCACACATTGCTACATCTGGCCCTTTGCAGCGCTAACACACCATGTCAATTATATGTTGTTGCATTTGACATATAATGTTTTTCGTAATCAGATAATTGCCCAACCCCTCAGACTTCCTCTGTTTTACCCCCCACCCCCTCCCAATCCCATTCCCGCATGTTGCTGCTGAAAGATCTTGGCAAATCTGGCCCTTCGGATCCCGACAGGAAGGAAAAAGGAAGATTGTACATATGTATGTTGTTTTTGGGCTACATCTTTCAGGATAGGAGTCAAGTCTGTACACGGATTACGAGTATATGAGATATGAGCAATGGAAAAAAGACAAAAACCACCCCCGACTCAGAGATTTCCTCAAACATGTTCTACATGACAAGAATCTGTCAGTCGCTAAATGCTTACATGTGAGAACGGCCACGAAGTATGCCGAATGTGTCAAAACTCTGATGAAGGGAGGAGATCTCCTGATTGAATCATGTGGTTGCACATAATCTCTCAAATCAAGCGTGTGCACTCCACTCACATGTGCCCAGAACACTCAAACCTGGAAAAGTATCTCTGCCAGTTCACCCAAAATAGTTTGCACCCTCTTAAGGATATAAACATTATTGTTGGAAGACTTAGAAATGAAATATAATCTAATGGTCAGGGTGGCTGTTAAAGACAGATCATGGTTTCCTTCATCCCAGACAGTTTCCTCCTCCTCAGGTTTTACCAGTATAAAATTTAAATTTTTAGAAACCTCAGGAATTTACCCTTTGAAAATTAAGACATTTACACAAAACTACATGCAGCCTGTTTCTGTATATGCAGAAAATATGAAATCGATCCGAGAACCAACCCAACTAAATCCGTAATTCTGTAAATAATCCAACCAAAAAAAAAAAAGAAGAAATAAAACATTTCAAAAATGTGCAAAGGCATCTATTTTCTATGAGATTTTAAATTAAAATGATCATGTTTACAGCTAGTTTTCTTTAGACAAGCCAGGAGATAAAAGAATATATCCAAATCACTGAATATGTTTTTTCACTTGATTTACATCAATCATCCAGAAATACAAACAATTCAGCCACATGGGGTGTGCACCCAGTGCACTCTGAGTGCTGGTGTCACCAACCGAACGGTTCCCCCTTAAAAATTGGTCCGCCCTGCCTTCACTGTGCATGCGTCATGTTGGAGCGTCAGCAGCAATTCAATGATTATCGCCTTGTTTCTGTTTAAAACTGCATTCCAGTCATCATCTATCTCAGTGACAGATATCTGCAGCTTTTGTACAACAATCATTTCCACATAAATTCAGCATTATTTCATAATAAAAGATGGGGGAGCAATTAGAGTGTGACAGCAGCATGTCTGAGACTCTCTACACCCAAAGTGATCAAAGGGAATTATGTGATTAATTAACCATCAGATGACAAAGTAAAACCTCTTAAATCATTCTGAAGTCAGTTTTAAGCAGAAAAAAGGCAATAATTGGTGAATTGCTGTTGATACTTCAAAATGATGCATGCACAGTGAAGGAACAATGAAGGCAGGGAAGACCGATTTTTTTTGGGGGGGGGGGGGGCGTTCGGTTGGCGACATGGGTCCCAAGCCTGGATAAATAAGGAGGGTTGTGTCAGGAAGGGCATCAGGCCTAAAGCATGATATACAGGGTATATAAATCAAATCAAATCAAATCAATTTTATTTATATAGCGCCAAATCACAACAAACAGTCACCCCAAGGTGCTTTATACTGTAAGGCAAAAGCCATACAATAATTACAGAAAAAGCCCAACGGTCAAAACGACCCCCTATGAGCAAGCACTTGGCGACAGTGGAAAGGAAAACTCCCTTTTAACAGGAAGAAACCTCCAGCAGAACCAGGCTCAGGGAGGGGCAGTCTTTTGCTGGGACTGGTTGGGGCTGAGGGAGAGAATCAGGAAAAAGACATGCTGTGGAAGAGAGCAGAGATCAATCACCAATGATTAAAAGCAGAGTGGTGCATAAAGAGCCCCCCAGCAGTCTAAGTCTATAGCAGCATAACTAAGGGATAGTTCAGGGTCACCTGATCCAGTCCTAACTATAAGCTTTTTCAAAAAGGAAAGTTTTAAGCTTAATCTTAAAAGTAGAGAGGGTGTCTGTCCTGTTCCACAGGAGAGGAGCCTGAAAGCTGAAGGCTCTGCCTCCCATTCTACTCTTACAAACCCTAGAAACTACAAGTAAGCCTGCAGTCTGAGAGTGAAGCGCTCTATTGGGGTGATATGGTACTATGAGGTCCCTGAGATAAGATGGGACCTGATTATTCAAAACCTTATTAGTAAGAAGAAGAATTTTAAATTCTATTCTGGAATTAACAGGGAGCCAATGAAGAGAAGCCAATATGGGTGAAATATGCTCTCTCCTTCTAGTCCCTGTCAGTACTCTAGCTGCAGCATTTTGAATTAACTGAAGGCTTTTCAGGGAACTTTTAGGACAACCTGATAATAATGAATTACAATAGTCCAGCTAGAAGAAATAAATGCATGAATTAGCTTTTCAGCACCACTCTGAGACAAGACCTTTCTAATTTTAGAGATATTGCGCAAATGCAAAAAAGCAGTCCTACATATTTGCTTAATATGCGCACTGAAAGACATATCCTGATCAAAAATGACTCCAAGATTTCTCACAGTACGAGGGCTGTCCATAAAGTATAGGTCCTTTTTATTTTTTTCAAAAACTATATGGATTTCATTCATATGTTTTTACGTCAGACATGCATGAACCCTCGTGCGCATGCGTGAGTTTTTCCACACCTGTCGGGGACGTCATTCGCCTGTGAGCACTCCTTGTGGGAGGAGTCGTCCAGCCCCTCGTCGGAATTCCTTTGTCTGAGAAGTTGCTGAGAGACTGGCGCTTTGTTTGATCAAAATTTTTTCTAAACCTGTGAGACACATCGAAGTGGACATGGTTCGAAAAATTAAGCTGGTTTTCAGTGAAAATTTTAACGGCTGATGAGAGATTTTGAGGTGACACTGTCGCTTTAAGGACTTCCCACGGTGCGAGACGTCGCGCTGCGCTCTCAGGCGGCGTCATCAGCCTGTTTCAAGCTGAAAACCTCCACATTTCAGGCTCTATTGATCCAGGACGTCGTGAGAGAACAGAGAAGTTTCAGAAGAAGTCGGCTGCGAGCCGACGCGCGGACCCGTCCGCACGTCTTTCATTAAAAAAATCTCCTTTAACAGTGGAATATCCGGATAAAATGCTGAAACCGACTTCTTCTGAAACTTCTCTGTTCTCTCACGACGTCCTGGATCATTAGAGCCTGAAATGTGGAGGTTTTCAGCTTGCCTTGTCTCGCACTGTGGGAAGTCCTTAAAGCGACAGTGTCACCTCAAAATCTCTCATCAGCCGTTAAAATTTTCACTGAAAACCAGCTTAATTTTTCGAACCATGTCCACTTCGATGTGTCTCACAGGTTTAGAAAAAATTTTGATCAAACAAAGCACCAGTCTCTCAGCAACTTCTCAGACAAAGGAATTCCGACGAGGGGCTGGACGACTCCTCCCACAAGAAGTGCTCACAGGCGAATGACGTCACCGACAGGCGTGGAAAAACTCACGCATGCGCACGAGGGTTCAAGCATGTCTGACGTAAAAACATATGAATGAAATCCATATAGTTTTTGAAAAAAATAAAAAGGACCTATACTTTATGGACAGACCTCGTATTACTGGAGGGCAGGGTAATGCCATCCAGAGTAAGGATCTGGTTAGACACCATGTTTCTAAGATTTGTGGGGCCAAGTACAGTAACTTCAATTTTATCTGAATTTAAAAGCAGGAAATTAGAGGTCATCCATGTCTTTATGTCTGAAAGACATTCCTGCAGTTTAACTAATTGGTGTGTGTCCTCTGGCTTCATGGATAGATAAAGCTGGGTATCATCTGCGTAACAATGAAAATTTAAGCAATGCTTTCTAATAATACTGCCTAAGGGAAGCATGTATAAAGTGAATAAAATAGGTCCTAGCACAGAACCTTGTGGAACCGCAAAGGGAGAGCACGCGCAAAGTGTTCTGCGTGTCTGTTTATAAGAATCTTCTCACCCAGAAGAAAAAAGAGCACCAACAACTACCCATAACTGTGTTCTTCACTCGGAAAAAGACACCTGCAGCGAGGTGTGAGTGGAAAAAGGCGTGACAGTGGCGCGGCGCCAGGACGAAGAGGCGCCGTCAGAGGAACTGTGAAATACTGGTCAGTCACTATTAATAATTTCTTATGTGTCCCTAACCCTCGTAGGTTGATCGTTAAAATTTTAAGTTTATCACAGGGGGCGACCCCGCCCCCTGTGATAAACTCATCGCCCCCTTAATATTTTTTTTCTGGCGCCGGGCCTGGGTTTATGGATGTGCTGAGGGTGGACATACAGATGGCTGGTGTGACAGAGGAAGATACAGAGGACAGGGTGAGATGGAAACGATTGACCTGCTGTGGTGACCCCTAACAGGAACAGTCGAAAGAAGAAGAAGGTGATTAAGAAATACAAACAATATGGTACCACCTGGTAAATGTGTCTGAAGTAGGTAGTGCAAGATAATAAGTGACTGTGCAAGAAAGAGACTGAAGGAAGCCACCAAGACACCCATAACAACACTGAAGGATCACCAGGTAAATAAATTCACGGAGAAAAGGATTTCAATGTAAGAAAACAGATCAAATTAAAGTCTCATGCTGAAATATCCTATAATATTTTTTTGGTTGAAAACCTTTCTCTGTGCCACTCCATCATGAAGCTGTATCACTAGTGATGCAACAGACAAAAGCTACACTATGTATAACTTGTCGTATCGTAGCCATAGAACGAGCCGTGCAGAGCAGGCGCCAAATATATACAGTGGGGAAAATACATATTTGACCCCCTGTCAGTTTTGCAGGTTTTCCCACCTACAAAGAATGGAGAGGTCTGTAATTTTTATCGTAGATACACTTCAACTGTGAGAGACAGAATCTAAAAAAACAATCCTGTAAATCACATTGTGTGATTTTTAAATAATTAATTTGCATTTTATTGCATAAAATAAGTATTTGACCCCCTAGAAAAACAGAGCTTAACAGTTGGTACAGAAACATTTGTCTGCCATTTTGGTCCACTCCTCCATACAGATCTCCAAATCTTTGAGGTTTGGAGTTTCAGCTCCCTCCAAAGATTTTCTATTGAGTTCAGGTCTGGAGACTCCAGGACCTTGAAATGCTTCTTACGGAGCCCCTCCTTAGTTGCCCTGGCTGTGTGTTTGGGGTCACTGTCATGCTGGAAGACCCAGCCATGACCCATCTTCAATGTTCTTACTGAGGGAAGGAGGTTGGTTGCCAAAATCTCACAATACATGACCCCATCCATCCTGCATTCAATACGGTGCAGTCGTCCTGTCCCCTTTGCAGAAGAGCACCCCCACAGTATGATGTTTCCACCCCCATGCTTCACGGTTGGGATGGTTTTCTTGGGGTTGTTCTCATCCTCTAAACATGGTAAGTGGAGTTGATTCCAAAAAGCTCTATTTTGGTCTCATCTGACCACATGACCGTCTCCCATGCCTCCTCTGGGTCATCTAGATGGTCACTGGTGAACTTCAAACGGACCTGGACATGTGCTGGCTTGAGCAGGGGGACCTTGCTGCTCTGCAGGATTTTAAACCATGACAGCATCATGTGTTACGAATGTAATCTTTGTGACTGTGGTCCCAGCTCTCTTCAGGTCATTGACCAGGTCCTCCTGTGTAGTTCTGAGCTTTCTCAGAATCATCCTTACCCCACAAAGTGAGATCTTGCATGGAATCCCAGACCGAGGGAGATTGACAGTCATCTTGTGTTTCTTCCACTTTCTAATAAATAATTATAACAGTTGTTGTCTTCTACCAAGCTGCTTGCCTGTTGTCCTGTAGTCCATCCCAGCCTTGTGCAGGTCTACAGTTTTGTCCCTGGTGTCAGTTCTTTGGTCTTGGCTATGGTGGACAGGTTGGATTGTGATTGATTGAGTGTGTGAACAGGTGTCTTTTATACAGGTAACAAGTTCAAACAGGTGCAATTAATACAGGTAACGAGTGCAGAATAAGAGGGCTTCTTAAAGAAAAATTAACAGGTCTGTGTGAGCCAGAATTCTTGCTGGTTGGTAGGGGTTCAAATACTTATTTGCAGCAGTAACATACAAATAAATTCTTCAAAAAATCATACATTGTGATTTACGGATTTTTTTTTATTTTTTTATTTTTTACATTATGTCTCTCACAGTGGACATACAACTAAGATGAAAATTTCAGACCCCTCCATGATTTCTAAGTGGGAGAACTTGCAAAATCGCAGGGTGTTCGAATACTTATTTTCCTCACTGTATATATATATATATATATATATATATATATATATATATATATAAAGAGCTCAGATGCAAAAGCCAGCATCTCCAAAACCATAAATTTTTAGTTGACGCCAACATGTACTTGGCTGTCAAGGGGACCATCAGTGTGCAAAATATGACAGAATTTGAAGAAACTGTTTTCATGTTATTGATGAAACTCTGAAATGAAATGGAGTCAGGTCGAGACCCCGATGAGGACGACAAGTATGCAGATGAGCTTCCCTGAGACGGTTTCTGACAGTTTGTGCAGAAATTCTTTGGTTATGCAAACCGATTGTTTCAGCAGCTGTCCGAGTGGCTGGTCTCAGACGATCTTGGAGGTGAACATGCTGGATGTGGAGGTCCTGGGCTGGTGTGGTTACACGTGGTCTGCGGTTGTGAGGCTGGTTGGATGTACTGCCAAATTCTCTGAAACGACTTTGGAGATGGCTTATGGTAGAGAAATGAACATTCAATACACGAGCAACAGCTCTGGTTGACATTCCTGCTGTCAGCATGCCAACTGCACGCTCCCTCAAATCTTGCGACATCTGTGGCATTGTGCTGTGTGATAAAACTGCACCTTTCAGAGTGGCCTTTTATTGTGGGCAGTCTAAGGCACACCTGTGCACTAATCATGGTGTCTAATCAGCATCTTGGTATGGCACACCTGTGAGGTGGGATGGATTATCTCAGCAAAGGAGAAGTGCTCACTATCACAGATTTAGACTGGTTTGTGAACAATATTTGAGGGAAATGGTGATATTGTGTATGTGGAAAAAGTTTTAGATCTTTGAGTTCATCTCATACAAAATGGGAGCAAAACCAAAAGTGTTGCGTTTATATTTTTGTTGAGTATATATGCATGCACATAACTGGTACTCATGGTGTTAATAATAATAAAATAAATCATGCACAGCAGAAAACTCAAAGGAAGCACTTCATAAGAGGAAAGCAATGACCGATTGTAGGAAAAGTGTTTCTCTCTGCTGTGCATCAATGATGTTTCGCACACACGAGCACCATGAGTACCAGTTATGTGCACCCCTTTATATTGCACTATTCATTGCATCCTGGCTCCTTTGTAAATACATGTATATATTCTTCTTTGTCATTTATATTTACTTTTTTACACCTTTGCACTACAGGAGTTGTCTTTTAATTTCGTTGTACCTTGTGTATATCTATCCATCCATTTTCTTCCGCTTTATCCGGATTCGGGTCGTGAGGGCAGCAGCTCAAGCAAAGCCGCCCAGACGTCCCGATCCACACACACCTCCCCCAGCTCGTCCGGGGGAACCCCAAGGCGTTCCCAAGCCAGCCGAGAGATGTAGTCCCTCCAGCGTGTCCTGGGTCTTCCCCGGGGCCTCCTCCCAATGGGACGTGCCCGGAACACCTCTCCAGCGAGGCGTCCCGGGGGCATCCGGAAAAGATGCCCGAGCCACCTCAACTGACTCCTTTCGACGTGGAGGAGCAGCGGCTCGACTCCGAGCTCCTCCCGAGTGACAGAGCTCCTCACCCTATCTCTAAGGGAGCGCCCAGCCACCCTGCGGAGGAAACTCATTAAAAGCATTCTATTCTATTCTATTCTATTCTATTCTATTCTATATACACCTGGGTTCATATCCCAGTCACACTGCCTGTGTCCTTGGACAAGACAGTGTACATTGCCTCAGTCCACCCAGCTGTAAATGGGTACCTGCCTTGGTTGGGGAAGTAACCTGTGTTGGACAGGCATAGACTCTCACCCGTCGTCATTGGGCGAAAGGCGGCATATAACCTGGACAGGCTACCGTCTATCGCAGGGCCGCCAAACTCATTCACACCTACAGTCTATTTAGTGTCACCAGTTAACTTGTCTGTCTTTGGAAGTGGGAGGATCTGCATGTTGATTTGGCACAGGTTTAACACTGGATGACCATTCTGATGCAATTCCAAATTACATGGCGTATGGGCAGGGGTGGCCTCAAATTGGGGACTGTCTACTCTTGAAACAAGCATATTAACCACTTGGCCACCACGCTGCCCGCCGTATATAGATTTCTTTGTATTTTAATTCCTCAGCCTTTTGTGAAAAACCTCTCATTAGGAGATATTGCCATCTGCACATTGAGCTACACAGCGTCTGGGATAATTGTGCTGCTAATTGTCGTGTGGCATCTGCTGGTTGCCAGGAATAGATGGTGCCATGTGGCTCGGCGTCTTGGGGTTTGTTTCTGGGCTTGATAACTTGATATGTGAGATGGGAGGGCATTGGTCTCATGGAATTGAATAAAACAGTAAATACTGTTTGTGTTTTTGTCACGATTTCCTGTTTGTTAGTGGTCCCATTAGGGGTTCTGCCTGGAAGCGTTTTCTCGTTCACACATCATATCCCGCTGTCTCTCTTTACCTTGCGCTCTCTCTCTCTCTCTCTCTCTCTCTCTTTGTCTGTCTCATACACACATAGGAAAGAAACACTTTCATTTTATGCTCTACAGATGAAACGCATTAGCGAATGCATGGCAAGGGACACTGAAGGAGGGGCAAAAAAGCTCCCCCCAATCGGTTCCAACGACATCAGCATTTTTTCGCAAATGTGCAATTAGTCTTAAGGGCTGATGTAAATTAGGTCTCCTGACAAATGAGCTACTGAGACAGGACATGAAGTTTCAGTACATATGTGAGGTGGCTCAGGGCACTGGTGTCCTCTTATTCTGCAACATCCAGACGCAAGGGGGAGTGGGTTGGGAGCAGAGGGTGGGGGGAGATCTCTAAAATCAGCCCAGAGAGGAGGACTCGCCATGTTACTCACATTCCAGAGCTCCTGCATTGCCTCTCTCAAGGATCTGCAAAGGCATCCAGTCCATAGAAATCCATTGAGTGAGAGCGATGTGGGATAGGGAATAGGTCTCTAAAGCTCTGATAAGGAGTCTCTAATGTGGCTAAACGAGCTCCAGCATCTCTGTCTACGCTTCTAACTTCACAGATGAGACCACTTCACGCCGAGACACCGAGAGCGCCGCGGTCCCATTCGGGGGAGTCTCGAGTTGTGTCTCACCCGTGTTAAACACATTAGAGATGGGCCTGCACCGTTGCTGATTTGATCTGCTGCCTCGGAGGAGAGACATAAAATATAAGGTTTTACTTTTTAAAGCGTGTGCAATTCTCTCTGTGCACAGTTATCGACAATGCATCAACTTACACATTTGGCCATTGTACTGGAAGGGTTTCTGGACAAGTATGACAGCTAATGGAGCAGACTGAGGAAATGTGAGCAAGGATCGGGTTCAAATGGATTCCTAGTAACTGTCCATTTAATCCAATTGGACAAGATAACACACCACAATAAAGTGCTGCTTAAGGTTGAGAAATGCATTTAAAGGGAAGGCAAACTGATGACAAAGCAAGGGAATGTAGGAAGGGACTGTGAATAGCATTAAAGACCCATTTGTCTGCATTACCTGTGTGGAAGGGAGCAGAAACCTCCACGAGAAGGAATGGTGATGGGATTATAACAACATGGTGGCAGGAGGGACTGCTTACTAGGTTACACGCAAATGTAACCCAAGATTGATTTGCTTGAATTGCTAACAACTGGGATACTAGGAAAGTACAGATTGAGACATCTGCCTCATGTTACAGCATGATGCACACAGTATCACGTTTTATGATCAGGTCTATTGGATCGGGTTGATGGTACTGGATAAGGAACAGCAGCAGCAGTGTCTTGAGCTGTTGGACTATTGAAGAGCAACACACTGATGGATCTGCCAGGTGTCAAATAAGATCCTTCCAAACACATTTTTAAATTGGGTAACAGGATTACTGTGCCCCCTTGTGCTATGACTGTGCAGTTTTGCATATAAATTGTTATATGTAATGCTTGTGGAATAACCATTTTCATGAGGAAAGTCACATTTCTGAAAGTTTTATACGTATACAGTACAAGATAAATGTTTGGACACACTTTCCCATTCAACTGAATAGATCAGCAAAAAACAAAAACAAACAAACAAAAAACATTTGGATGCTTGCTCTTCCATCAGATTTCATAAACTAGGTAGAGTGGTCCCTGGTTAATGCTTGGGTGGTGGACATCTTCAGAAGACCAGAAGATTTCTCCAGATAAATTGGAGTTTCATCAAGAAAGGCATCCAGCATAAAGCTTGCGGCAAATCCCAATGTGGACCTGTGCTGGATCTGCTGTGGCAACTCTGGACAAAATGGGATCAGCTGAAAGACCAACAACTACTTTGTTTTTCATTTTCAGGCATAAGAATGATATATAAACACTTTTTACAAACAGGGAGTCTATAGACTGCTAGCAAGATGGAAATAATCTGAAAATACACATACTGATTTTCAAGAGTTATTTATTACCATGAGAACATGTGATTTCAGAAATACTACTGACTATAACTGTGGAGTTTCAGCCAGCTTGGCTGCGTATGCTCGAATAATAATCATGATAATAATCATGATTATTATTATTATTATTATACTACACACACACACACACACACACACATGCACGCGTAAAATAAGTTCATCCATTTCCTCTGTAAATATATCTCTAAATGTGCTATTGACATGAAATGATTACCAGATATTGGTAACAAACCAAGTAATCCGCACATACAAAGAAATCAAACCATAGATGTCCATAAATTAAGTCATGTGTAATAATGTGAAATGAAACAGGGAAGAAGTATTGAACACTTGAAGAAAGGGAGGTGCAAGAAGACATGGAAAGCCAAGGCACCAGCTGAAATCTACCAGTAATTAAAAAAGCAATCCTGCCACTTGTCGATGCAAATTAATATCAGCTGGTTCAGTCCCAACTGAAAAGGTGTCTCAGTACCAAGGTGTTACACAAGAAACATCTCATGATGGGTTAAAGCACAAAGCTCTCTCAAGATCTTTGCAACCTTATTGTTGTAAAACATACGGATAGCATTCGATACAGAAGGATTTCTAAACATCTGAATATTTCAGTGACCACTGTGGGGCCATAATCGACAAGTGGAAAGAACATCATTTTACCATAAACCAGTCATGACCAGGCGCTCCTCACAAGATTTCTGACAGAAAAGTGAAAACAGTTATCAGAAGAGTTGTCCAAGAGCTAAGGACCACTTGTGGAGAGCAACTGAACCACTATGACCTGCTAACCACACAAAATTCCATTGCTGCAAAAAAAGCATGTTGAAGTTCGTTTAAAGTTTGCTGCATAGCATTTAAACAAGAGTGTGAAATCCTGTGAGAGTCTGGTCAGATGAGACCAAAATTGAACTCTTTGGATGCCATAATACACAATATGTTTAGGGGTCATATGGACTGCACATGACCCCAAAAACACTACACCAACAGTGAAGTTTGCAGATGGAAACATGATGGTGTGCGGCTGTTTTTCAGCATCTGGGACGGACAAACTTCATGACAGCTTAGTGCTTAGCACTGATGCCTCACAAGAAGAAGGTTGTTGGATCACTTCCCTGCCTTTCTGTGAGGAGTTTGCATGTTCTCCCCGTGTCTGCGTGGGTTTCCTCCAGGCACTCTAGTTTCCTCCCACAATCAAAAACATCTTTATTTAGGGTCTGCTCCTTTCTCTGCCCCTGACCAAGGCAGCGTCTACATGTGGAGTTGGTCCTCGGGCACTGGACTGTGGCTGCTCACGGCTCAATGCAGAGGACAAATTTTGTTGTATATATGTTTTTGTACAATGACAAGGCTATATTTTATATAACAGCTGAGTGGATCCTTGTCATTTGATTGGTGCTTTGAATGTCACGTGACATAGATTATCCATCCCACTTGTGTTGCGTTCCATTTAACGTGCAGTTTGATTCCATTTACCGTGCAAATTTGGTTCCATACATTTTGTACCATTGCACGCTGTGACCACTGCCCACTAGTGGGCACAGCGTTTACATAAACATGGCGAAGTTTGTTTTGCAGACGGACAACGATTTGAAGGAGCTAACTGATGGTGCTAATTCTTGTAACACATACAAACACACACACAAAAACAAAACAAAACCAAATCCACTATGCTGTAAGCTATCTGGAGGCATGAAGAGCTGTTAGGATGAAGTCAGGATGAAAAGCTGGACTACTTTCTGACGTGATTTTTCACTGGACTGAGGAAGTACACAGTCTTTTGGGTTTTTTTTTTTTTTTGGAAGTACACAAGGTCAGTGCACGGCATCACGGACTACATCATCAGAATTATTTTTGAACTATGTAACTGTTTTTCCAAGTTGACTGAGAACAATTTTGGACTCCTATTTAAAGTTTGTGGTGGACTCTTAGGCAGCAGTGACACACACCAAAATGTAAGTCCTTTGTTTGTTGTTTATAAATGAATACAATATCAAATCACAAGGATCTATTTTAGCCATTATATAAAACAAATAATGAATGTTTTTACATTCTTTCAATGGAACAAATATTTAATTAGGTGAAAGCTGGAATGTTCCATTCAACGATTGCTCATGAAAAATTCTTTCATAATTTGTATAATATTACAACTGAAGGAAGGATGAATGGAAAAATGGACCAAGACATTCTAGATAAAAATCTGCTGCCAACAACCAGGAGGATGAAGATGAAATAAAGGTGGACATTTCAGCAAGTGATTCCAAAGACACAGCCAAGGAAACTCTCTATTGGTTTCAGCAAATGAAAATAAAGCTGCTAGAATGTTCCAGCCAATCACCTGACTTAAATCCAACAGAAAATCTATGGAAAGAACTAAAGATCAGAGTTCATAGAAGAGGTAGACAGAACCTTCAAGATTTGAAGACTGTTTGTCTGGAAGAATGGGCCAAAATCACACCTGAGCAATGCATGTGACTAGTTTTTCCAGACAGGAGGTATCTTGAAGCTGTCATTACCAACAAAGGGTTTTGTACAATGTATTAAATAAATTTCAAATAAGCGTGTTCAATACTTTTTCCCTGTGTCATTCCATTTTATTATGCAAAATTTCTGGACACCTATGTTTTGATTTCTTTGTGTGTGTGTGTGTGTGTGTGTGTGTGTGTGTGTGTGTGTGTGTGTGTGTGTGTGTGTGTGTGTGTGTGTGTGTGTGTGTGTGTGTGTGTGTGTGTGTGTGTGTGTGTAGTGCTTGAGCTGTTACCAACATCTGGTGAAAATTTCATGTTACTAGCACCTTTAGAAATATATTTACTGAGAGAAATGGTGAGGCGCTCAATACTTATTTTAATATATCAAATTTAGTGCGCTGTTGGCTTGGGGCACTGGGCTCTGTATGGGCATATTTATAATGTGTTTTATTGTGCATTTATTGTGCAACAAAATTGTCACATTTTCAATTTTGATGGGCGGAGTTTGGTGTATATCACAATGTTTATGGAATTTCACACCTTGGGGGTTGGTTGTTCCTACCCACCTTTTTCCAAACTGTCCCAACTTTTTCTGATTTGGAGTTGTATGGTTGTCCTGGGCATGATGTTATTCTGCATATGTGGCCTGTAGGTGGTACTACATCTGCAGGTAATCAGATAATTGTTTTTTTTTGTTGGGGGGGGTGGCAAGTCAGTCACTATAAAACACTTCACAAAGCTTGTCGCCATGAAATAAGAAGTTTTGTTTCCACTGCTGCCTTCTACCTTTGGAGCTTCAACCCTAGAGAAGATAAATCCACAGGAGAAGACCAAGGGTCTCGTCTTCGGAAGGGGCTGTCCACTGGATGATGGCATCCAGGTCCAAACCTAAAGCAGCTTCTGCAAGCAAACACCCGGACCATCCTTTCTCTCAGCAACAGTAAGATTCAGAGCAAAAACAGGGCAGGTCTAGATAAATATCAGAACAAAGCAAAGCAACAGGGGAGGCAGGTAGTGGGAATAGAGGAAACGCTGGGACAATGCATCAAGTCAAAGATAAGTGAGTTCTTCCTCTCCAGAGAAAAGTGTCTGCAGCTCTGCACTTCTTGGCTGCCGTTGAGATGGTTGTGTTTTGCACACACTATTGACACAAAGTTCAGCTGATAATTAAATTACACGTTAAAGCAGAGATCCCCTAAATCATTAGCACATGTAAGCAGAAGGAAGCGAGCAGTGGTGAAAAGGCGGGCTGAGATCACGTCTGAACATTTCCATCATGGCCTGTGTAATAAAGCTCAACAACAAACAAATAGATCATGACGTCGGTGTAAAATGGAAAGGAAGCTGGCGATTCCCGTAAGCCTGGCCGCTGATTCACTTCGCAATCACTTTCAGGAGCAAGAAATAAAAGTGGGAAGGCGAAAACATCAACGCGGTTTTTGTTTTCTCCATTGGGTACCTGCCCACCCATTATAACTTTGAAGCCTTTCACACAATTGCTTTGATGTGTACCACTGATACATCCTACAGGGGGTTGTGTCACAATGTCAGCGACACCTTGAAGAGTGCACGCACAAACTTGCACATCCATGCATTCACACATGCACGTGCAGAGAATCAACACCGAGAGAAAAATGTTTTCAGCAGATCTGCATGATGCCACGTCCCTTTAATTTACAGAATACATTTGAATGCAGCTAACAGCTCTTTTCTGCAGCACATTAACTTGCAGTTTAGAGATGAAATCTCCCTCTATCTCCCTCTCTGACTGGGGGCCTACCGGTCCAGTCCCTGTCCTAATTGAGTCAGGTCTCCTCTGCTGCCTGGATCTTATCGTATCACGCTTTCTAATTGACTTGCGCTGCTTCATAAGACAATGCACCAGGAGCTTGACAAAAGTTATTAATTTTCACTTTGTCCAAGGTTCTGTCCCAATTAGGTCCCCTGGCTGAGGCCGACAGGGCGGCTAACACGATTACAGGACAAGCTTATTAGTCTGCAGCAGCATAGAGGAGCAGGAGCAAAATCCTAAATGAGAACACGCCACATACGATGTGATTACAAGAAGTCAGCAGCACACACACACTGCTCTGTTCCATTTGTCTTTCTGCCTGCAGCTTTCTTATCTTCGCTTTCTCTCACCACATTTTATTACTTCATATGCACTCATTGTTGATAAAGCACAAAATTAACATTCTGTTGTGTGGTGCCGACAGAAGAGGAGATACTGCTGGCCCACCACCAGAGGGCGCCCTGCCTGAAGTGCGGGCTTCAGGCAGGAGAGGGCGCTGCCGCCATGGACACAGCCGGGGGTGACAGCTGTCACTCATTATCTCATGACAGCTGTCACCCATCTACACTTCATCATACCACTCCATAAAAACCGGACGTCATCTCCACCTCGTTGCCGAGATATCATCGACCTGTGAAGGTAATATTCTCAGCCTTAAAACTAACTGTGTCTTAGTCTGAACTCGTTTTACAGCTGTTTTCCTGTGGAGTGCCTTATCTGGGAGATTGGCGTAATCAGCGACGGCTTCGCATCACACCCCAGCGAGATAAGTGTTTGAGACAGGAGCTGCACGAGTGTGTGTGAGAGGTGGAGGTGGAATCTCCACCACTGTTGTTACTGGGTGTGCACACACCCACATCTTATTGTTTCTGCTCCTCGCCAGCAGTACCAGATCCGACATTCGGAGACGGTGGCCACCTGGGGACTCGGGACTTGGCGGCTCCAGTATTCTCCGGGTTCGGTGGCGGAGGAAATCGTGTGGTTCCGGTTCTTCTCAGGACAGACGTCTTCTATCCTCGAGCCTGCCCACACGTCACCTTTGTGGATTGACTGTTTGCAAAATTCTGTATTCCTCTGTATTGTGGTTGTGCTCATTCACAACAGTAAAGTGTTCATATTTGACTCTTTCATTGTCCGTTCATTTACGCCCCCTGTTGTGGGTCCGTGTCACTACACTTTCCCAACACATTCTACATTTAATGAGACGAGAAACTGGATTTGAACATGCATTCCAGTTTGTGAATCCTTTTCCATATCTGTTGGTTTTGACATATTGCACATGTGGCACACAGTGAATTCTTTTTTAAGTGGTAGAGAAGTTTGAATCTTCGACTGGACTGGGTTGCTTGGCATGAGGACGTTTCGCTTCAAATCACAGAAGCTTCCTCAGCTAAAATTCTTGCTCTGGTAGTCTGACTTCTGTCTTGACTCTTGTAGAGAAGAATAAACCAGAAGCCAACAAAAGCTGGAGTTTTTAACCTAACCAGACCCCTCCTACCGAGAGGCCGACTGCTATAGGCTAGTGACTAAACAATAGCTCTAATTAGCACCTATTGTGCTCTAGTTAGCACTATCCTAATGATGGGATGGAAGCCTCCCCTGATGGCTCCCTTGACGACTCTCCTGATGATGTGAATGACTCATTACCATGAACAAAAGACTGAAACTGCTTTGACCTGAGTACCCCATTGCAAACAGGGGACAAAGCGTGTCTGAGACCCGCCCCCCGGTTAAGGCTGGGTTTCAACTGTTTTACAAAGAATGCTTCCTTGACACCTCTCTCAAACCATTTCTTCTCTCTGGCTAAGATTTTAACTTCCTTGTCCTCAAACGTGTGGTTAGTGTCTTTCAGGTGGAGATGAACTGCAGACTGAGGTCCACTGGCGACCTCTCTGCGGTGCTGGTATAGCCTCTTGTTTAAAGGTTGCTTAGTCTCACCTATGTAGTGTTCATTATTATTTTCCTGACATCTGATATAATACACTACATTGCTATGTTTGTAACTAGGGATCCTGTCCTTAGGGTGAACTAATTTCTGTCTCAAGGTGTTAACCGGTTTAAAGTAAACTGGGATTTTGTGCTGTCTGAAGATCCTCTGTAGTTTTTCCCCTACTCCTGCTAAATAAGGGAGAGACACTCCTCTTCTTCTTGTCTCCATCTCTTGTCTATCTGGTCTCTTTGTTTTCTGGGACTTCTGCACTTTGTCCAGGGACCATCGTGGGTACCCACATACTGTGAGGGCTTTCCGTACAAGTTGTTCTTTAGCCCTTCCCTCTGCAGTTGTGGGCACCTGTAGGGCTCTGTGTTGAAGAGTCCTGATCACCCTGAGCTTGTGTTCAAGGGGGTCATTTGAGCCAAAGAGCAGATATTGGTCAGTGTGAGTGGGTTTTCTGTAAACCTCTGTCTGGAGCTGCCTGTTCTCTCCAATCGTAACATCACAGTCCAAGAAGGCTAAATGGTTGTTTCTGGCATCCTCACGTGTGAACTTGATATTGGAATCCACCGAATTGATGTGTTCCGTAAAGTCCTCGACCTCCTGTTGCTTGATTTTAACCCATGTGTCATCGACATATCTGAACCAGTGACTGGGAGAGATGCCCGTGAACAACGTCAAGGCTGTCTTCTCCACTCGCTCCATGTACAGATTGGCCACAATGGGGGATACCAGAGACCCCATCACACAACCATGGATCTGCCTGTAGTAATTCCCCCTAAACAGGAAATACGTGGTGTTAAGACAGATCTCCAAGAGTTGGCAGATGTGGTCTGGTGTGAGTTTGGTCCTTTCAGGTAGAGACACATCCTCCAGCAGTCTCTGCCTCACAGCTGAGATGGCCTCAGCGGTGGGGATGCAGCGGTGGGGATGTCAAATGACACCATAGTTTCATCTGCCTCCAGCTGCAGGTCCTTGATCTTGTTCACAAAATCTTGTGTGTTCTCCACATGGTGGTCTGAGTTACCCACGAGAGAAGCCAAAATCCACTTGAGGTGCTTGGCCAAATTGTATGTGATGGAATCTGTGCTACTTACAATAGGCCTGAGTGACACGTCCTGTTTGTGGATTTTGGGCAGTCCATAGATGCATGGAGTGGTGTCCCCCGGGTACAGTCTGTAGTATGTCTGCCTGTCGATGAGTCCCTCTTTCTCCAGGTTTTTAAGTGGTGCTATGCCAGATCCAACAGGTTTTTCCTTTGTGATAATTCAGTTCAAATGAAATAATAAGGCAATGCAACTTTAAGATGCTATAACTGGAAAATGCAATATGTCTGTAAAGTACTCACAGCACTTAATTTTTTTCCCCCACATTTTATGTTACAGCCTAATTCCAAAATGGAGTAAATTCATTTTTTTCCCCTCAGAATTCTATTCACAACACCCATAATGACAACATAAAAAGTTTTTTTTTTTTTTTTTTTACATGTTAGCAAATGTATTAAAAATAAAAAACTAAGAAATCACGTGTACCTAAGTATTCATACCCTTTGCTCAAAACTTTATTGATGCACTGGCATTCATGCTACAAGGTTTTTTCACATTGTCATTGTGGGGTATTTTGTGTAAAGCACTGTGATTACTTTCTGAATTCACTATACATGTGATTGCATTTTGTAGTGAAATATGCATCAAAATGCAGGAATTTATATATATATATATATATATATATATATATATATATATATATATATATATATATATATATATATATATATATATATATGGTTTTATATACACACACACACATAAATACACACTAAACAGAAATATAAATGCAACACTTGTTTTTGCTTCCATTTTTAATGAACTTAACTCAAACATGTCATGTCCCGGCCGTTTCCAGGCTTCAGCCCATATGGCCCTTCTTCATTTAGTTCTGTTCCTTTGGCATCAGCCTCGTTTTGTTAATTACCTTTTTCTTCATGTGGGTTTTTTTTTTTCCATGTTCTGATTTTTGCTTTGTCACCTTCTTCCTTTGTTACTTTTCACCTCAGTTATGTTTTAGTCTTGTTTTGTTATTGCCTCTTTCTTCACGTTTATTCAATGTTCTCATTGCTTTGTCACTTTCTTTCTTTGTTACTTTACAGCTATGTTTTAGTTCCATTCTAGTTTATTCAGTCTGTTTTTATGTTTCAGCATTTAGTGGTTGTTTGCTTATGTTACTGTTCTCTCTTCTGTTAAGTATTTGGGTATTTCTGGTTTTGGTTTTCAGTTTTGTTTTCTTGTAGTTTCTTCTGTCTGTTCTAAGTAGGTTTATTGTATTATTTCCCATGATTCACTCACGTACCAGCCTCTTGTTTCGTTCTTGTTTTGCCAAGCCTTGTTTTTGGACTCTGTTTTGTGTTCTGGATCCTGTTTTTTGCCTCTGCTCTGACATACCTGTTTGCTCATGTTTTGACCTTGCTTGTTCTTTGGACCACGTCTTCAGCTTAATCCTTGTCAAGTACTTTTGCTCCGTGGACTGCCTTGCTGTTATCGATCCCAAGCCTGAATAAACCACCCTTTAAGTATATTTCCTTTTGTCGAGCCTGCATTTGTGTCCTGCCCTCGCCCAGTCCTGACAGAACGAACGAGCCAAACATGGACGCAGCGGGCTCGAATCCGGTCGCCAGGAATCAAGACGCCAATGCAATCAAGAGGATTTTTGATGACCTTCAATTTTTTTTTGTTTGTTTTCGTGACTGTTACTCTCCAAAAGAGAAATTTGATTATCTTGAGCAGACATGGGAAATCGTGGAAGCCAATGAATGGCTTTATGAACGCTTCCCTGATCTGCAAGACCTGGACACGATTTTCTGGCACTAAACTTCCTGACTGGATAAAACATCCAGAGGCCCACCCGTGTTCATAGCCCCTGCCTGTCGATGACGACGCTGAATGGAGAGATTGTGATGACGATGACGAAGACAATTCGTCGGAGTCAGAGCAGTTTATAGTACAGGACTCGGTAAACGTGTTGTTCAAGGTACAGGACTTGTTTTATGAATACCATGACAATCTGAGTCCACAGAACCGACGTCGCGTTCTGTCGGACCTTGATCAGCTGTTACAAGCCTGACGTGGTTCGCTCCTTTCCTGACCTTGAGAACATAAAGGCTCAGTTTAAGCAGGGCCTTCTTCCGCCATGTATCGAAGATCCGATAGAGTTCATGTTTGAATCAGACATCACCGCAGCCTGTTCGACCGCACCACGGCACATAACGATATCAGACGCAGCCTGGTGTGCATCAGGAAAAGAACCGGCTGCACCTGCAAAACCGAAGACACCGGGACCACGGCCACCCTCAACACCCATGCAAGCCCCTTCACGAGCACCACCTCAGTCCGCACCACAAACGACTCACGTGGCTTCCACACGCTCACTTCGGACCGAAGCGGAGCCGGCCTCCTCATGCCCGACTTCCCAACGTCTCTGGGCCACGACAACGGCTGTTCTCAGCCTTCCTCCTGTTCCAGCTCCTCGACAGCCCTGCGCGCCTGTGCCACCGAAGACCGTGCGCTTCGCACCTGCAGCTGCTCCAGTCTCCACGCCAGTGGCACCAGCGACGCTTCCAGCCGGCCCGGTCTCCATGCGCACTGCACCAGCGACTGGAGCGATCTCCGCACTTGCGGCACCTCCCGCCGAACCAGTCTCTGTGCGCATCACTCCAGCGGTTGCTCCAGACTCCACGCCAGCTGCACCAGCGGCTGCTCCAGTCTCCACGCCAGCGACACCTGCGACGCTTCCAGCCGGCCCGGTCTCCATGCGCAATGCGCCAGCGACTGGAGCTATCTCCGCACCAGCGGCACCAGCGACGCTTCCAGCCGGCCCGGTCTCCATGTGCACTGCACCAACGACTGGAGCGATCTCCACACCTGCGGCACCTCCCGCCGAACCAGTCTCTGTGCACATCACTCCAGCGGTTGCTCCAGACTCCACGCCAGCTGCACCAGCGGCTGCTCCAGTCTCCACGCCAGCGGCACCTGCGACGCTTCCAGCCAGCCCGGTCTCCATGCGCAATGCGCCAGCGACTGGAGCAATCTCCGCGCCTGCGGCACCAGCGACTGCTCCAGACTCCACACCCATGGCTGCATTGGACTTTGCGCGCACCGCGCCAGCACCTGTTCCAGCGCACGCCGCACCACAACCAGTCTCAAGGCCAGACGGTGCGTCGTTCGCACGCATGCCGTCGGAACCTTCCCCTCCTGCGCCTCCTCATCCTGCTCCAGCTTCACTGTCGGCACAGAAGATGACGATCGAGGACGCAAACCTGGAGATGGTTAGTGACATTTTGCTTGAACTGTATTTGTTGCGGGTCTATTTTGTACTCACATTGTTTACCTCTGTGCTTTGTTGGTTCAAAGCCCCACGCCTACTCCTGGGGTGGACCATGTCTGACCTTGACTCACAGTTTCAGAGCGTCATGACCTGGCTGTTGGGTAAAATTATTTTGTTCTTAGGGGTCTTCCCAGGGGGCGGTTGTGGGTTCATGGAAACATTTTCCTTCTCACGCCTGTTAAAATCCTCTCTCACGTCTCCTAGTACTTCTGGCCATGCCATTTATCCACAGACTTTGATTAACCTTCTCGTGCAATACATTCGGCACCCTGAGCAAATACAGGGTTTTCTGGTTGGTACTTGTGTTGGTCTGGTTTTGTTTGTTTTCTGTCTGCACTTTTGCTCGTTTATGGGGATTTTTTGCTTTTTTGGGGTTTTGTTCAAAAACTTTTATTTACTGTATGAGGGCTCTTTTCTGTCTTGTTTTTGTCATTGTTGTAAGGTAGCGTGTATGCACCTAAATGTCTTGTGTTACAGTACCTGGAATGTGAACGCCCTCTGTTTTGCGTGTGGCTTAGCTCTACTCCCTTTTGCCCAGTGGCTTCTACGCACGGTGGGACTCCTCCTGAGGAGGTTGTTTTCTGTACACCACTGCTTTGGAGCTATTCGTCCTAAACCTGGCCCCGATTGTTCTTTGGAAACCACTCTAGGGGCCGGTTTGTCCCAAGGCCGAGTTCCTGATGTCTCCATGCCCGTTTCTCCACGGGTCCACTCCCCTGACCTCATGGTAACTCACGACCCGGGTGTGTGTCACGTGCCCAGGCCCTTTGTTGAGCCGTATTGTCGCCCGCCTGGGGGCCTCTTTCCTGCCTTGGCTATGCCCAGTTTTGGGTCCCTTGACCGCCTGCCCGGGTATTGTTGTTCCACGTTTCCTCTGCCTGTTTTGCTGGGGTCTGTTGTCAGACATCCCTGGGGTTTTGTTTTTTTTCGGCCCTCTTGTGGCTCTCCTCTCTCGTTCTGCCCTCCGTCCTGTTCCCCCTGCCGCCCTCCCGGTGTCGGGTTCCTGGGAGGGTGCCCGGGGGCACCCGCTTGGGGGAGAGGTACTGTCATGTCCCGGCCGTTTCCAGGCTTCAGCCCATATGGCCCTTCTTCATTTAGTTCTGTTCCTTTGGCATCAGCCTCGTTTTGTTAATTACCTTTTTCTTCATGTGGGGTTTTTTTCCATGTTCTGATTTTTGCTTTGTCACCTTCTTCCTTTGTTACTTTTCACCTCAGTTATGTTTTAGTCTTGTTTTGTTATTGCCTCTTTCTTCACGTTTATTCAATGTTCTCATTGCTTTGTCACTTTCTTTCTTTGTTACTTTACAGCTATGTTTTAGTTCCATTCTAGTTTATTCAGTCTGTTTTTATGTTTCAGCATTTAGTGGTTGTTTGCTTATGTTACTGTTCTCTCTTCTGTTAAGTATTTGGGTATTTCTGGTTTTGGTTTTCAGTTTTGTTTTCTTGTAGTTTCTTCTGTCTGTTCTAAGTAGGTTTATTGTATTATTTCCCATGATTCACTCACGTACCAGCCTCTTGTTTCGTTCTTGTTTTGCCAAGCCTTGTTTTTGGACTCTGTTTTGTGTTCTGGATCCTGTTTTTTGCCTCTGCTCTGACATACCTGTTTGCTCATGTTTTGACCTTGCTTGTTCTTTGGACCACGTCTTCAGCTTAATCCTTGTCAAGTACTTTTGCTCCGTGGACTGCATTGCTGTTATCGATCCCAAGCCTGAATAAACCACCCTTTAAGTATATTTCCTTTTGTCGAGCCTGCATTTGTGTCCTGCCCTCGTCCAGTCCTGACAAAACATTTAAAACATTTTCTATATACACTATTGCACAGGTGTGCCTTAGGCTGGCCACAATAAAAGGCCACACTGAAATGTTCAGTTTTATCACACAGCACAATACCACAGATGTCGCAAGTTTTGAGGGAGCGTGCAATTGGCATGCTGACATGCTGTCCACCAGAGCTGTTGCCCATGAATTGAATGTTCACTTCTCTACCAATAGCCCTTCCAAAGTCGGTTCAGAGAATTTAGCGGTACATCCAACCGACCTCACAACCGCAGACCACGTGTAACCACACCAGGCCAGGACCTCCATATCCAGCATGTTCACCTCCAAGATCGTCTGAGACCAGCCACCCAGACAGCTGCTGCAACAATCTGTTTTGTAGAACCAAAGAATTTCTGCACAAGCGGTCAAAAACCATCTCAGGGGGTGTCATCGGGGTGACAACCTGATTGCAGTTCATCATCGTAACCGACTTGAGTGGGCAAATGCTCACATTCGATGGCATCTGGCTGCTGGACAGCCCGATGTGAAGGAGAAGTGTTGCCCTGCATAAGGCAAATGGTGGTCACACCAGATATTGACTGGTTTTCTGACTCCCCCAAGCCAAACAACACATTTCAGAGTGGTCTTTTATTGTGGCCAGCCAAAGGCACATCTGTGCAATAATCATGCTGTCTAATCAGCATCTTGATATGCCACACCTGTGAGGTGGGATGGATCATCTTGGCAAAGGAGAAGTGCTCACTAACACAGATTTAGACAGATTTGTGAACAATATTTGAGAGAAATAGGTCTTTTGTGTGTATAGAGGGGAGGTGATGGTCTAGTGGTTAAGGTGTTGGGCTTGAGTTCAGAAGATCATGGGTTCAAATCCCCGCCTGACTGGAAAATCACTCAGGGCCCTTGGGCAAGGCCTTTAAAACCCTATTGCTCCCGGTGTGTAGTGAGCGCCTTGTATGGCAGCACCCTGACATCGGGGTGAATGTGAGGCATAATTGTAAAGCGCTTTGAGCATCTGATGCAGACGGAAAAGTGCTATATAAATGCAGTCCATTTACCATTTACAGAAAATATTTTAGAGCTTTCAGTTCAGCTCATGAAAAATGGCAGTTAAAAACAAATGTGTTGTGTTTATATTTTTGTTCAATGTATATATATATATATATATATATATATATATATATAAAATAGCCAAGTGACCTCTGTGTACGTGTATGCATGAGTGTGTGAATGTTTTCTATCAATTTTTGAAAATTAATTAATTTGCAAAAATTTAAAAAAGTTTCCTGTTATCATTATGGGGTGTTGTGAGCAGAATTTGGGGAGAATAAATGAATTTACTCCGTTTTGGAATAAGGCTGTAACATAACAAAATGTGAAAAAAGTGAAGCACCAAGAATACTTTCTGGATGAACTGTAAAATGTACTTTTTACTTTTTTATTCATTTGAACTTTTGTTGTGCCATCTTGAATGTGATCCTATGACATTATGATGACAAGTAACAGAAAACATTTGAACTGTCTTTGGCTGAAAAGGTGAGCAACCTGGCTACACCTTGCTAAATCATTGTCTGGGACAAATTTATTTGGCTGAGTCACTTGTTGCTGAATAGAGTATTCAGAAACAACATTCAGTGGGTATTTTGGTCCATGAAGGGGGAAGACAACAAGACGTCCTACCAGTGGCTAGAAAAGACCTACGTAAAGGACAGTGCAGAGGGCACAAGTTGCAGGCTGTGCAAATGTGCTCCAGAGAATCCAGCACATAGTAACAGGATGCAAGATGTAAGCTGGTACACCGTATACTGAGAGGCACAAGCGTCAGGAATCGTGTCAAGGAATATCTGTGCCACATACGGATTAGAAGTCCCCAAGTCCAGATGGGAGATGCTGCCACAGGTGGTTGTAAATGACAGGGCTAAGGTTCTGTAGGAATTGAAATTCCAGACAGACAAGCAGCTGCTGACCAGCCAACCAGACAGAGTGGACAACGTTTAGAAGACCGCAGTTGTGATTGATGTTGCAATCCCAGCTGACAGCAACATCAGAAAGAAGGCGCATGAGAAAATCAAGACGTACCAAGGGCTGAAGGAGCAACTGGAGCAGAAGCTCTTGGAGCTGTAACCCCCAAATTGGTTGAGGGGCTCCAGCAAATTCCAGGTACAACATCACAGGTGTCTGTCCAGAAGAGTATAGTCCTAGGAACAGCTAAGATACTGCGCCAAACCCTCAAACATTCAGGCCTCTGGCAGAGGACCCGAGCTTAGGGAACACACATACCACCCTCCCAATGGGGAGGAGGTGAGAGGAAGATTTTACACGCATGCACACACACACACACACACACACACACACACACACATATATGTATGTGTGTGTGTGTGCATACTTTAGTATTTACTTTGTCTTCCATATCCATGCCAGTATCATGCAGCTGCCACTGAACTACCAAATGCAGTCAGTGGCAACAGTGAGGCTGAGTGCTGGTGAAGGAAGAACTAGAAGAACTGCACTCAGTAAGAGTTCACTTCATGCCAGGAGCAATGGCATCACTGCAGATCAGACTTATAGCCAAGTCACTCAGAAGGTCATTCACTGAGTCAGTGAATAACCTTCCGAGGCCTGGTTGGGTCCAATCTGTGTTATAATACCAAGAGTGGCCTCTGTATGCGTACATTCATGAGTATGGCTTCGATCAAGGCAAAACCATGGAGACCATTTGCCATTTGACATGCTTATGTATTTTGGGTCAAGGATAGATGCTGTGAAAATGGAACGTTCATAGGAAAAATGTTTGTTGAGAAATTAGCAATTTTAGCTAACCAGTAAACAATGGACATTGTGCTGCAATGCACCATAGGAGTTTGGTATTTTAAATGTTATTGTTATTGTGGTTCATGTTCCTTTAAACAGTGCTGTTAGTATTATTGAATTATTGTATTTTTTCCTTCAGGATTTATAAAGTCTTCTTAGCCTTATTTTGTAGTTCAATTGGTTTAGTCAGTTTAGTTGTGTTATGTTGTTGTTACCATAAGTGACTTAAGTGTCATGCTCCTGATACCATACGTGAAAAGTGTAGTGCTTATAATATCTAATTTAAAGCAACTGCTTTAATTGTGATCACGCACAAACTGGAGAGAACTGACATTTTCTGTTTGGTATGTTTATGTATTTTAGGTCAAGGATGAAGTGCGCCAAAACCAAACATTGATAGGGCTGATATTTTTAGAGAAGCTACATATATTAGCTAATAACACTGAACAATGGACATTGATATTTAAATTCTGGACTCGCATGCCAATCCAGCAGGGGACAGTAAATCATCTATATATTAAAACCGTGAAAGCATGAGTGCATGAGTGTGTGCGTGCATGTATGCGTGTGTTTGTGTGATTTTATTTAGTAAGTTAAATGTTAAGTATATTATATAATTGCAAATACATTAAAAATACATGGATAACACAAGAAAGTGTAAACACTTACTTCCATTATGGTCCATTCAAAATCAAATAACAAAACAGAAGTAAAAATGAAATCATAATAATTATAATAATTGTTTTTGAGGGTGTTTTTCTGGAAAATAATCATTTCTCCACGTTGCAGACTCTGCAGGGGGAGTCTGTAATCAACAATGGCTCCACTTTGAAGCTTGAGCCAACAAAGCAGTGCTCCGACCTGTAAAGCTTTTAGTACAGACCTGCAAAGACTGCTTTTAGTACACAGAAAATTCACAAGAGGTATTGATAAGGGAATCGATAAGGAATCGGATCGATAAGCGGAATCGATGATGGCATCGATAATGGCATTGATACTGATAAAATCTTATCAATACCCATCCACTAGACCTAAATGACATGGTGAGATGCTGAAGAGCTTGTTCATGTCCGCGACAAATACATATTAATAATAGTGTGTATATGATAACAAGAACCTCAAAAATTTATAAATACATTAAGACAGTAAATTAACATTTAAAAATTATGTAATTAACAGGAAATAAAAGGGTTGAGTCCTGTTGTACTGCCTTTGTTTGCCTCTGTGAACTGTTGTCTGCCTCCCCTTCCATCCCTGTATCATTTGGAGCCAGTGTCGCTGACTGAACAGTCCCCCGATGCCACCCGATGACGCGGTTCACTGATTAACACCTCGTTTCTGTTTCAAACTGCACTCCAGTCATCATCTATCTCAGTGACAGATATCTGAAGCTTTTGTACAACAATCATTTCCACATAAATTCAGCATTATTTCATCATAAAAGGTGGCGGAAGTGACCAGAGCGCCATGGCTAATTGAGCTCATGTGTTCACTGCTTGTCGGACATTTCAAAGCGTCACAGAATGTCACCTCATTTCTGCTTAAAACTGACTTTAGAATGATTTAAGAGCTTTTACCTTTATCATCTGATGGTTAATAATCCATTAATCAATTTGATTGCTTTGGCTGAAGAGACTCACCTCAGATGTCCTGCTGTGGTCCAAAATGACGCATGCATAGATGCAAAAGGCGGACCCATTTATAGGGGCGCACCATTTTGTCTGTGACACCGGCTTTGGGGCTAATTGGATGCACCTGTTCATACTCATCTTCACCTGGATAAATACCACGCCTCTTCACTCAGTCAGATGCTGGTGTTGCAGACTGAACAGTCCGCCCCTAAAAACTGGTCCGCCTTTTGCATCTGCACGAGTCATTTCGGAGCTCTGCCGCTCGTCTAAGATGGAGTCTCTTCACCCAAAGCGATTAAATGAATGATAAAGGTAAAACCTCTTAAATCATTCTAAAGTCAGTTTTAAGCAGAAACAAGGCCGTTTTAAGCAGAAACTCTGAAATTCTGTGACACTTTGAAATGACCGATGCGCAGTGAACGCATCAGCAAGCAGCTCGTATAGCCGCGGCGCTCGAATCATTTTCGGCTCCTTTTATGATGAAATAATGCAGAGTTTATGTGGAAATGATTGTTGTACAAAAGCTTCAGATATCTGTCGCTGAGATAGATGATGACTGGAGTGCAGTTTGAAGCAGAAACGAGGTTTTAATCTGTGAACCATGGCTAATGACGCATGCGCAGATGCAAAAAGGGGACCAATTATTAGGGGGGACCATTCGGTCGGTGACTTCAGGGTATCCAGGCCTTGCTCTGCGTGCTTTTGATTGTTTAGATTTTTGACTTGACTAGCTAATGTTTTCTCGTCTCCAGTGTTCCTTGCATCTTCAGCTCAATTGCGACTCCCTGGTCCTGTCTGGTTTGTGTTCCCTTACACAATCACTTGGTTTAAAGTCTACCTGCGTTCGCTGCCTTCTAGCCACCTCTCCCTCCTTCAGCGCCTGGTTTCTCAGCTTGTACATTTTCATGAGCTCATGTGAATCAATAAATTTCTTATTTACTCATCACAGACTGTTCTCTGTGCATTGGGTCCTAATCCTTGCTCTTTGCTGTTTTACCATAAAAGTCCTTATTCGAAAAACTGCTGAGGTCTAAGGTTCTAAAATCATTCTGGAATCACACGCCATTCCAACTCATGATAGAAACTATGCACAATGTATTACCACCCTTGAAAAATGTCAGCTACATATTTTATACACCCAATCTAGAGCCGTAGGTCCCCATGGTGTTGTATGGCTGGGGGGCCTGGCTGCCTTTTTGTTTCTGTCTTTTGTTTTTCCTTCCAGGTGGCTTGCATTTGGGACTGAGTGGCTGTGTTGCTGAGGTTATCAGGACCTCACCCTGATCACCTGCGGCTCGTCAGGACTCACAGCTGTGGTGCATCTATATGGATTGGAACATGGTGGCATTTAAGACTGGAGTGTACAGTGTGTATTTGCCAGAGACTCGACCTTGTGACCAGACGGGTGAGATCGTCGTTTCAGGAGCCATCTCATCATCAGTGGATGCAGAGAACGTCCAGGGTTTGATGCACGGTCTGTGAAAGAGGAGGGGGTGAGGTCTCACGCTCGTCAGCACACTTCCTGAGGTACGTTAGATTTTGTGACTAACGTTTATACAGTCAGTAAATGTGGTGTCCCTCACACCTTATTATATTGAGCTGTACGTTAGTCATGTATCGGCTTCCACTGCAGTGGAGTTTTGTGAACTGGATGTTCCATGCCTGCAGGTTGGGAAGCTGATTAGTAATTAAGCCAGGAAGTGTTTGCTGTTTATGTACACCTTTGAGTGGTCTCTCTGTGTGTAGAGTGTGGACTCACATAATGGTTCCTTCTTTCACAGACTCGGTTTGTTGCGGCCACCTGGGGGGTGTCGGCGGGGTCCTTGGGTCCGAACGGCTTCTGGCTCCGGACCGTTAGCGCTGCTGGGAGCGCACCGTATCACCACCATGCCAGACCGCACACTCTTTTGTTGTTTTGTATCACCGTTATGTATTAAATTCAGTTAGCCTTTGTACCGTGCTCTGCTTATTTCATACTGGGTCCTTCAAACGCTGGTCGGTTCTCCGAGCTGCGTCCGACACATAACACATGGAGCCGGGCAACACACTAGTTCAGTATAAGTGACCAAGATCATCAAAGTTTGCTCAGGAGCTTTGTTTTCTTACCTTAATGGCTGAATTCTTTCTACCTGTGTTTGCATGAACATTCTGATAAGTGTACAAACAAATAAAAAGGTAAGAAAGTATGACTGTAACGCATAACTATGACATACCACTGCAAATGCTTGCAACATTATGACGCTCCTTTTCCTTCTTTAAAGACAATATAGTTGTCATAATAATGACTGAAAGTACTAAAATATTGGCATAATTAGCTTGATTTTATAAATGTAAACTAGAAACTAAATTATTTTTTGAACCATTGTGGTAAAGTCGTAAGTATTGGAGGTTAGTGGCAAATGCAGGTATTTAAGAACCTCCCAGGTGGTTTCATTGCAATTAACACTCTATTTACGCATCGTTACAGTGACAACTCTCAGGTGACAGAGTGAGAAAAACCCTTAAAGGTATAAATGAATTCCTGGAAACTACGAGAAGAAAAAAAATTTGTGGATAAGATGTAAAACATTAGTAAAACTGTGGACATTTAATCACTACCTGTCCTATGACTATATGAATACATTAAATAAACCTTTTGCTCAACTACACAACATTTTTAGACCAAGGCACTCACAAGGGCAAAAGTAGTATTGTCATATAACAATTCAAAAATGACAACAGCATCAGGTGGAAACCAGCAATGACAGCGAGAATGACCGATGAGAAGCTAGACCTCTACATTTGCTTAAAATAATGCTCGACTTGTGAAAGCTTGCCTTTGTGTAATTTATTTACTTATTTTTGTCCTGTTTTTATAGCCATGTTTTGTATTTCTTTAACTTCTCTGACCAAAATGAGTATCAATTAATAGTTGTATTCGGTAGTATTCTTTGCAGATGGGCTATATTTTTTGTGTTAAATACTATTAAATTGTTCTACATTGGGTGTCAAGGTGGCTCAGTGGTTGGCATTGCTGCCTCACAGGAAGGCAGTCCCGTCTCCAGACACAGATTTCTGGAGGGGGCTTGTATTGCTCTGAGGGGGGCACTTTATTTTTTAGGCCACAAGTGTAAAGTAGGGCCATGGGCGAGACTATTTTCTTCATCCCGCAGCAGATCCTGCCCGCCTCGCTCCTACTTAATTTCAAACCATTACTGCTCGCAACCACAATGCGTGTGTTACACTCCATCCCATTCCTGTGATGTGCATGTCCAGTGCCGCCCACACCGGCAAACCTCTGACAGAGATGCATTGATTCTGTGTCTTCTCCCATCCCGTTGCACCTAGAGACTTGAAATTTGGCTCCAAATGCTGTTTGACCCCAAGTTTATATTAAACTTCTATAGTAACAATAAGCCTATCTGGTGTTTTTTTTAAAGAGTAATTGACAAAAAAACTAATTTCAGTAAATATGTTATGATCAACTGTAACAAACAAAATCTATGTAGTTTTTATTTCAGGAACATCAGTTGAGTATAATCATCACATGTAAAGAATGGCATGGCCACAATGAACTAATTATAAGCAACAGAGTTTTCTGGTTTTCTACGTCAAGAAGCACATATACGACACACGTGTTACTTGAAATTTTCAAACGCTCCGTCCATATGGCGTTTTGGAACAAAATGACCAAAAATTTATCCTGCTGTGGTTTATTCCGTGTATATTTCCATATTCCATGCAAACATTTATAGATTTCCAAATGTTTTGAAATAACACCCCTCCCTAGTGTTAGTGTTCTAATCAATACTGGACCAATTGTCATCATTTTAGTCTTGAGCAAAACGTTGAATCCAGAAACATCTAAAAATTGGGAAAAGGTTTAAAAAAAATTCTGGATTGCTCCTTTAATATGCTTGAACTTCAAATTTATCCAAAAGGAAATACGTAATAATGTATTTGACTTCTTTTTATTTTTAATTGTCCAACTTTGCCTCAGTCAAACTGAAAGGCGCTCGAACCAGCAGTGGTAACAAGTTCCAATTCCAGTAAGTACCTTTTTTTTTTAAGTCAATTAAACTTTTCCCTTGTTTCACTCAGGGCCACAGCACATCAGAGGTGGATCTGCGTGATGATTTAGCAGACGTTTTACATCCGTTTCCTTTCCTGACACAACTTCACATTACATGGAGAATGGGCAGGGATAGCCTTGAACTGGGAACCTTCTGCACTGGAAACAAGTGCACTTAACTGCTTTGCCACCACCGCTGCCAACAATTTCCTATTCCAGTAGTAACACACACACACATAAAAAAAAAAACATTATACACTTTCAACATCAACAACTTGGAGAAATCTTGCTTCCACAGATTTCCTTTAAGTATCTGATGATGGCTCCAAAAGAAAATAAAAAAGCCACAACACCACAGAACCCTCTTTGAAATTTAGTTACAGTGCTGTCATCTTCAATCAATCTCTATTTCGAGGTTCATGATGAGAGAGATTCAAAACTAGCTTGTTGAGAAGAAAAAAGGAACGTTTCTTTAGATGGCAACTTCAATAGCCCTGAGTGCAAAATTACTACTGCACCACCAAGCCCCGGGGGGCCGTTTTAATGACAGCTCACCGAGATTGGCTTCTCCCACTACGATTAAGGCTACCCGTCATGATCAGAGGCACAGCAATGTAAACAGTTAGCCCCGGAAAACAAGTGAGAGCTTCGACACAAAGACACCTGCACACTCAGCAACAGCCCGTGTGGTTTCAGCCACGGGGCCTCGCCTCTAGCTGCCTGGCTAACAAGTGAAAAGTCCTGTGGTTGATAGGAGAGTGACAGAGGCCTGGCAACTTACCTTATTCTGATTAATATTTCATCTAGGGACGTTAGCCTGAAGATGCATCTGTCTAGGTCTTAGAAGGCTTATTGCTGAAACCACAAAAAAGGGACTTCAACCCCATTTAAAATCTGTTTAAAGTAACTTTTTTTTTTTGCCTGTATAGCAAGTATTTTTATGAACAAAGGAAAATAGCTTTCTTTGTTGTAGTTTGTCACTACAGGGTCATATCACATACTTTTTCAGCAAGTTAACTGACACCTTTACGGCGTCAAATCGTGTGCATAATCACGTTGTCGCTGGGGAGGCTGAGATTTCGTTGTCAGTGTAAACAAGCGTTTGCGGCAACATGTTTGCAATATTGCGTCATTATGGAGGTGACTTCAACCAAAATATGTATTTAGGTGTTTAAATAAGATAATCGTGAGTCTTTAATGTGAGTTTTATTAAAAAAAAAAAAAAAAAAAAGCGTGTTGCTGTTAGGGTTGTGTGTCGGGAAACGGTTCTTTTCGGGTATCCTTAAGAAATGATTCGATCCATCAACATCAATAGCCTTTTTGCTTAATAATTCCCTTATCAGTCCTTCATTCAGACCCTGCAGAGGGTCTGTAATCAAGCGTTTCTGCAGCGCGGCTTTGCTTTGAACCTTGAACCACTGACGCAATGCTTCAATCTTTGAGCTGCTGCTTGGTTGCTTCTGGTTTTATTTTGCTTTATCTTAATTTTTCCCTGCTAAAACCCTAAAGAGCATATGTCTGTGAGTAATATGGGAAACCATATTACCACTCTCTCAGCTTTTTTGAAGCATGTTGCAGGCATCTATTTCAAAATGAGCAAATATTTGCACAAAAACCAGTGTATCAGTTTGAACATTAAATATCTTGTCTTTGTGGTGTATTCAGTTGAATATAGGTTGAAGGGATTTCCAGATCATTGTATTCTGTTTTTATTTACATTTTACACAACGTCCCAACTTCATTGGAATTGGGGTTGTACATATGGTCCTACTCTGGTCAGAGTGGGACCATATGTTAACTGTCGGTGTTAATTTAACACTGGGTATTTTACTGTGTATGTTCCATTATATCACAAACCATCATACAAAAAGTTCTGTAGCCATAGCTGGTATATTTCTTTGATTTTGAACTAATCAAAGATACAAATGACATGTGCAATTACAGATTTTTTTTTACCATTTTGAGGCCTTTGTGGAAGGCAGATTCCACTAGATACACCAAAACTGCCACAATTTCTCAACTCTACACCAAACATTAGCCTGACATGAGCAGTTTCAAAGCTGTGAGACATATAGGGATCTCATTATTAACCTGCAAAGTTGGTAGAAAGCACCATTTTCATGATATGTGAAAAATTCACAAAAATTTCCAAAGGCTTTAACTTCAAAAGTTTACAAGATATAGACCTAATATTTGGCATTTCACCCCAACTTTGGAAAGTGATTAACATATAAAATTGACAGAATAAAGCTGATGGGTGACCTGGGATTTTTTTTCCCAAAACTGGGTGATTTCAGATGGAATGACCCTATCAGGTTATTCTTTCTTGTTGACATTTTCACAATCAGAAACATCGTTTTACACATGACAAACTGTGCCTGTGGCCATGGCTTAACAAAACCCAATAGGGCCACCAATTCATCAATCAAATGCTCTGCTGCTCAACTGTTGAGTTACAGAGGAGGACTTTAAAATTTAAAGCCGTCTAAGAAATGATGTCATCAAGAAGTGGTGAAGCTATTTGTACTTCCATTGGCTTTATCTCTGGATGACATAATCGAAAAATGTTGTGCTTGGGCTCACTTGATTTGGGATCTATGGACACACATCACATCCAGATCACTTTTTTTTTTTACCATATTTCTTTTAATAAATCAGTGAAGGAATGTCACAGATACTTTGTTCAAACAATTCCTGAAATGAGAAATGTAGTTTCTATCACTTCTCAAGACGACCTGTGACTCACAGCCAATCCCAGAATCCAGATAGGATTACATGGTCCTGCGAAATCAGTGCCTCTCTGTGCTTCCACGTAGATGCAGTGTGTTTGAGGTTCTCAGTGAAAATACCAATAAATGTGCAGAAAATCAAAAAGAACCTTACCACCAAGTTTAAAACACAAAGCTTTAAAAAAAACCTTCATATGAAGAATATCATTGTGGCAGACCACACTTGGGGTGTTTTTCAGGATTGGTGCACTGCAATTATGTATTTCATCAATGTAGTAATTATGGATTTTAGTAACATGGATTTCGGAGTTTCTGTGACTGAAATATTTTATTCATATGATTAAGATTTAATTGAAAACATCCAGCTGACATTGGTGATTTTATTTTACAAATATGTTCTTTTGCGATGTACTATCTCCCAGTGGATGGCACTGCTGTGCTGCACAGCACATATTTTAATTTTAGACTGTTGTTTTTTTTTCATGTTAAATTACTTTTGTGACACAAAGACTTTGGTAAACCAATTTCTAACACCAAATCAGTTCATCCATATGAATAAAGGCTTATTTTCACTAATGATGTGAAGAATTTATAAAAACACATTGCATATGTTCAGCTTTTTAGCCAAATTATATGTTGTATGCAGTTTTCAAGACAAATATGTCTCACATTCAAAAAGCTAAGTTCTGAATATTTTGATATGCAACACATGGACAATATGTTAGATTTAATCTACATTAAAAGGGGAATTACTGAAGGTATGGTAAAATCACCTTGACACCCTGGCACATCTTTGGACCCTAGAGAGTTAGTTTCTCAGCAGAAACTAATATCACTGTTATGTTGAGAAGTAATGATTATAAACCATCTCTAATGTATATATATATATATATATATATATATATATATATATATATACAACAAAAATATAAACGCAACACTTTTGGTTTGCTCCCATTTTGTATGAGATGAACTCAAAGATCTAAAACTTTTTCCACATATACAATATTATCATTTCTCTCAAATATTGTTCACAAACCAGTCTAAATCTGTGATAGTGAGCACTTCTCCTTTGTTGAGATAATCCATCCCACCTCACAGGTGTGCCATACCAAAATGCTGATTAGACACCATGATTAGTGCACAGGTGTGCCTTAGACTGCCCACAATAAAAGGCCACTCTGAAAGGTGCAGTTTTATCACACAGCACAATGCCACAGATATCGCAAGATTTGAAGGAGCGTGCAATTGGCATGCTGACAGCAGGAATGTCAACCAGAACTGTTGCTTGTGTATTGAATGTTCATTTCTCTACCATAAGCCGTCTCCAAAGGTGTTTCAGAGAATTTGGCAGTACATCCAACCAGCCTCACAACCGCAGACCACGTGTAACCACACCAGCCCAGGACCTCCACATCCAGCATGTTCAACTCCAAGATCATCTGAGACCAGCCACTCGGACAGCTGCTGGAACAATCGGTTTGCATAACCAAAGAACTTCTGCACAAACTGTCAGAAACTGTCTCAGGGAAGCTCATCTGCATGCTTGTCTTCCTCATCGGGGTCTCCACCTGACTCCAGTTCATCGTCGTAACCGATTTGAGTGGGCAAATGCTGACCATCGCTGCCGTTTGGCACATTGGAGAGGTGTTCTCTTCACGGATGATGCGAAGGAGATGTGTTGCACTGCATGAGGCAAATGGTGGTCACACCAGATACTGACTGGTATCCCCCCCCCAATAAAACAAAACTGCACCTTTCAGAGTGGCTTTTTATTGTGGACAGTCTAAGGCACACCTGTGCACTAATCATGGTGTCTAATCAGCATCTTGGTATGGCACACCTGTGAGGTGGGATGGATTATCTCAGCAAAGGAGAAGTGCTCACTATCACAGATTTAGACTGGTTTGTGAACAGTATTTGAGGGAAATGGTAATATTGTGTATGTGGAAAAAGTTTTAGATCATTGAGTTAATCTCATACAAAATGGGAGCAAAACCAAAAGTGTTGCGTTTATATTTTTGTTGAGTAATATATATACGAGGTCTATTAGAAAAGTATCCGACCTTATTATTTTTTCAAAAACCATATGGATTTGAATCACGTGTGATTACATCAGACATGCTTGAACCCTCGTGGGCATGCGAGAGTTTTTTCACGCCTGTCGGTTACGTCATTCGCCTGTGGGCAGTCTTTGAGTGAGGAGTCGTCCACCCGCTCGTCGATTTTTTTCATTGTTTAGGAATGGCTCAGAGACTGTTGCTTTGTTTGATAAAAATTTTTTCAAAACTGTAAGGCACAACTGAGTGGACACCATTCAATAAATTCAGCTGGTTTTCGGTAAAAATTTTAACGGCTGATGAGAGATTTTGGTCTGGTAGTGTCGCTTTAAGGACGGTCCACGGCGCCTGACGGCGATCTGCGCTTCGAGGTGGCAGCGTCTCGCCGTTTCAAGTTGAAAACTTCCACATTTCAGGCTCTGTTGATGCAGTAAGTCGTCAGAGAACAGAGAACTTTCAGAAGAAGTCGGCATGAGGAGTTTATTCGGACATTCCATTGTTAACGGTCATTTTGTAATGAAAGAATGTGCGGGCAGAGTCGCATGTCGGGCTGGACCCGACCGCGGGGGGTCGCGGCAGGAAAAACACCTCCGTTGGAAATCTTAACGGGCAAGTTGGAACATGCCCAAGCTGTTAAACAATTTCTCAGTTACTCACTTGTTGAAAGCCATTAAAAGCCGCCTGAATTCTACAAATGGTTTTCAACACGGAGGTGTTTTTCCTGTCGCGCCGCACACAGATTTGCCGAGTCGTCACAGAAACAACTCGGCGAATTTGCGCGTACGTCTTTCATTAAAAAAATGTCCTTAAACAGTGGAATGTCCGCATAAATTCCTCATGCCGGCCTCTTCTGAATCTTCTCTGTTCTCTCACGATGTCCTGGGTGAATTAAGCCTTAAATTAGGATGTTTTCAGCTCTAAACAGGCCGACGACAGCGCCTGGAAGCGCTGCAGGACGTCCCGCTCCGTGGGAAGTCCTTACACTGACAGAAACACCCCATAATCTCTCATCAGCCGTTAAACTTTTCACAGAAAACCAGCTTAATTTCTCGAATAGTGTCCACTCGGATATTCCTCACAGGTCCAGAAAAAATTTTGATAAAGCAACGCGCACGAGGGTTCAAGCATGATTGGTGTAATCGCATGTCATTCAAATCCATATAGTTAAAAAAATAAATAAAAGGGTCGGTTTATTATCTAAGAGACCTTGTATATATATATATATATATATATATATATATATATATATCTCCCCGGAGGAGCTGGGGGAGGTGTGTGTGGATTGGGAGGTCTGGGCAGCTTTGCTTGAGCTGCTGCACCCGTGACCCGACCTTGGATGAAGCAGAAGAAAATGGATTGAGATATATATATATAATTCTATTGTAATGGTATGGCTATGTATGTTTACTTAAAATGAGCAAATATTTGCACAAAAACAATAAAGTTTATCAGTTTGAACATTAAAAATCTTGTCTTGTCTGTGGTGTATTCAATTGAATATATGTTGAAGAGGATGTGCAAATCATTGTACCGTATTTTCCGGACTATAAGTCGCACTTTTTACATGTTTTGGCCGGGGGTGCGACCTATACTCCGGTGCGACTTATAAATGAAAAATATACCGGTAGGATCTCAATTAATTTACTGTAACAAAACAATTTTACGTGACAGAGTCGATCTATGTTTTAAAATGGCCACCGGAAAAGGAAATGCAATGCATCATGGGCACTGTAGTATGACGGCCATCCTATAGTTCACGCTGGTCACGATAACCAATCAGAGAACAGAACTTTGGATGCGTATTCCTCACCTCACCCACAGCGTGTGAAGCTGACGAACTCGGTGCTTGCTGTTATTCCGGCTTGGCGAACAGAACAGCTTCAACCCTTGGATATCAATGTGAGCAGAGTGTTTAAGTTGACGCTGAGAGCTGCGTGGGAGCATTGGGTGAGCGACGGCGGAGGATTAGCGTGTGCACTTGGAAGGAGCTGGCGTTGATGATTGTGAAAAGCGTTTGAAGCAGACGAACATGATGTTTATTCCGGGACGGCTAACAAGACAGCTTCAACCCTTGGATATCAGTGTGAGCAGAGTTGACGCTGAGAGCTGCATGGGAGCACTGAGCGACGGCGGAGGATTAGCGTCTCCACTTGGAAGGAGCTGGATCGACACCGCTGGGTGGTCATGAGCTGCGCAGGTAGGCGCTGCATGGTTCGGCTCGCAATGTGGTCCGCAAAATACAAACATATCCGTAGGTAAAATGCAACTCACGAGAGGGCACTCGAGGCTTGTGTAACTGTTCCTGCGACTTCTGACTACCATAGAAAAATAAAAATTTTAACGTTACTGATAACATAACAAGACAACGGAGAAGGCCCGAAAAAATGCCACCAAAAAGAAAATCATACTCTGCAGATTACAAGTTGCGACTGGTGAAATATGCATCCGAAAACGGTAGCCGTCACAATATTATCATCTGAACTTTTCATGTTAACATACCTGTATGTCCATGGGACTTATAGTCCAGTGGACCTTATTTATGGTTTATTTTTCTTTATAATGGATAAAGTGGCTGGTGCGACTTATACTCCGGTGCGACTTATTTATGGTTTGTTTTTCTTTATAATGGATAAAGTGGCTGGTGCGACTTATACTCCGGTGCGACTTATAGTCCGGAAAATACGGTATTCTGTTTTTATTTACTTTTCACAAAATGTCCCAACTTCATTGGAATTGGGGTTGTACACTGGCAGTGTTAATTTAACATTGTCAGTGTTAGTTTTACACTGGTGATTTTACTGTGTATCTACACATTTAAATGATACACCTGGTTGTTTTAACAAAATTTATAGTTGTTGAAAGAAATGCTAATTTTAAAAAGTGTTGAAGTATACCGATTTTCGTCACCCCAGATGCCAATGTGGACAGTTGACTATCATATTCATATTTTTACCATATATTCATACATATCTCAAGATGATATGCTGCAAATACGGTGTTGTTATTGCGCTTCCTTCTTGTGATTCTGTCTTCAAATCAGAATGTAGTTGCAACAATATTTTTTATGCAACTTGAAATAAAAACCTTACAGACTATCTTACTCATGCACATTTTCATTGTTTTACTTAATTAAATAGCCAAAAATGATATAATATCAGCTGATTTTTACTGTTCAGATTTTAAAATCACACTCAATTTTATTTATATAGCGCCAAATCACAACAAACAGTTGCCCCAAGGCGCTTTATAATGTAAGGCAAGGCCATACAATAATTACGTAAAAACCCCAACGGTCAAAACGACCCCCTGTGAGCAAGCACTTGGCAACAGTGGGAAGGAAAAACTCCCTTTTAACAGGAAGAAACCTCCAGCAGAACCAGGCTCAGGGAGGGGCAGTCTTCTGCTGGGACTGGTTGGGGCTGAGGGAGAGAACCAGGAAAAAGACATGCTGTGGAGGGGAGCAGAGATAAATCACTAATGATTAAATGCAGAGTGGTGCATACAGAGCAAAAAGAGAAAGAAACAGTGCATCATGGGAACCCCCCAGCAGTCTAAGTCTATAGCAGCATAACTAAGGGATGGTTCAGGGTCACCTGATCCAGCCCTAACTATAAGCTTTAGCAAAAAAGAAAGTTTTAAGCCTAATCTTAAAAGTAGAGAGGGTGTCTGTCTCCCTGATCTGAATTGGGAGCTGGTTCCACAGGAGGAGCCTGAAAGCTGAAGGCTCTGCCTCCCATTCTACTCTTACAAACCCTAGGAACTACAAGTAAGCCTGCAGTCTGAGAGCGAAGCGCTCTATTGGGGTGATATGGTACTATGAGGTCCCTAAGATAAGATGGGACCTGATTATTCAAAACCTTATAAGTAAGAAGAAGAATTTTAAATTCTATTCTAGAATTAACAGGAAGCCAATGAAGAGAGGCCAATATGGGTGAGATATGCTCTCTCCTTCTAGTCCACGTTAGTACTCTAGCTGCAGCATTTTGAATTAACTGAAGGCTTTTCAGGGAACTTTTAGGACAACCTGATAATAATGAATTACAATAGTCCAGCCTAGAGGAAATAAATGCATTAATTAGTTTTTCAGCATCACTCGAGATATTGCGTAAATGCAAAAAAGCAGTCCTACATATTTGTTTAATATGTGCTTTGAATGGCATATCCTGATCAAAAATGACTCCCAAGATTTCTCACAGTATTACTAGAGGTCAGGGTAATGCCATCCAGAGTAAGGATCTGGTTAGACACCATGTTTCTAAGATATGCTCACATTTACAATGATTATATAGACACATAGTTTGAATAGCTTTCTTGTTAAAAGAGTTGGTAAAACATCTCTTATTTACTCTGTAAATTGATTTTGAGTGATCTATTTATTGTTGTACACTGATTTACAGAAATAAAGGTGAGTTTGGTATTCCTTGCATTGCTGTTTGCTGACAGCAGTACGTGTCTATGCTTGTTTCTTCACAGCACATGACATCATGTGGGGAAATGTGTGGTTACAAGAAGTATGAAGTATTGCCCAATGCTCAGCGACCTAATCCCAGCATGACCTAATTCTCTTAAAAGTGATATTTTGGCATTCCTGTCTATTTTTAAACATAATGGGAATGTGGTTATTATGATTTTCCTAATTTCTTGTGATGTAACCAAGGTGTTGCTCAATATTCATGAAGTGACCTAATCCCAAGATGTCCAGATCCACCCAAAATAGCCGATGTGTCATGCTAATGTGTCTATTTATAATCACAAGAAGAAAGCTCAATAACAACACCAAATTTGCAGCATATCATCTTGAAATATGTAAGAATATATGGTAATAATATGAATATGATAGTCAACTGTCCACCAGTGATGCCGGTAACGCGTTACTCTAATCTGACCACTTTTTTTAGTATCGAGTAATCTAACGCGTTAATCTTTCCAAATCAGTAATCAGATTAAAGTTACTTCTCTATGTCACTGTGCATTACTATTATTTTTCATTGTGGGTCGATAACAGCATTAAACTTGGTCTGTGGGCAGGAGGTCGGGGTTCGACTGAACTGCCCACTTTCAGTGAGCTGTGAACTTTTAATCCGCGGTTTTTTTGCAGCTGCTCGACTCGTCCTCACCTCTTAAAGTGCGGTGATCACCACACCTGCACTGAGCTTTACAAAGACATTTTTATACTTTTTTCCCTCCTTTATTTAGAATTCTGAGCTGAGCCGCTCTGTATCGTCTCGTTAAAAACAGCTGATCCTCCGCGACGCGTCAACAACTAACACTATTTTCCACTCAAATGCACCTAAACTCTCTTTCTGAGGACCACATGATGTGAAAACGCAATAAAACTTTCTTACCTGTAAATCTGGTCATGTTTTCTGCATAAATAAATGTTATCCATTCTTTGTGCTCAAACGCCAAAGCAGGGGCGAATCCAGATGGAATGGGGGCGTGGGGCAAGGATGTGCCCCCTCCCCCACAACACCCCTAGATTAAAGGTGCAATTTTGAAGCCGTTTTTTACTACAACTAATATTGCTTAAAATAATAATAATTTCGACAAGTAAAATGTTTAGAGAGAATTTAAATGTTAGAAAAATGTTAGAATAGTTACCTTTATAAACAATGTAGGCTCGAAATTGCAAGTTTTACTGTTACAGTGCTGTCAACAGTTAAATATGAGGTCAAGAAAGACATCTTTATTTTACTTTTTATAAAACAAGTATTTATTTTCATTGAAGTCAAGAAAGGGTGACTATAAAGTGAGTTTTGGCAAAACAGGTATCATTGTCATGTTGAGGTGGCAGAGGGTTGTTGTCGGCATCTGGGAAAAGTAACTAAAAAAGTAACTAGTAATCTAACTTAGTTACTTTTACAATTGAGTAATCAGTAAAGTAACTAAGTTACTTTTACAATTGAGTAATCAGTAAAGTAACTAAGTTACTTTTTCAAAGTAACTGTGGCAACACTGCTGTCCACATTGGCATCTGGGATCAAAACTGTCAGTGTCAAAATTGGCATATTTTGACACTTTTTCAAAATATTTTTTTCAACAACTATAAATTTTGTTAAAACAACCTGGTGTATCATTTAAATGTGTAAATATGTTCCATTATATCACAAACCATCATACAAAAGTTCTATAGCCATAGCTAGTACATTTCTTTGATTTTGAACTAATCAAAGACAAGAACATGTAAAATTTGGGGTTTTCTACCAATTTGAGGCCTTTGTGGAAGGCAGATCACAATAGATACACCAAAACTGCCAACTTTTCCAAACTCTACACCAAACGTTAGCCTGGCATGAGCAGTTTCAAAGCAGAAAGGCATATAGGGAGCTCATTATTAACGTGCAAAGTTGGTAGAAAACACCATTTTTCCACGATATGTGAAAAATTCACAAAAAAAAAGGCTGTAACTTCTAATATTTGGCATTTCACCATAACTTTGTAATAGGAATAAAATATCAAACTGACAGAACAGAACTGAGGGGTGACCAGGGAGCCTCTGGGTGACTTGAGATTGAATGACCTGATCGCTTTTTTCCCCAGCCTGGGGAAAATGGTGTAAATTTGCAACTGTGTGTGTGTGTGTGTGTGTGTGTGTGTGTGTGTGTGTGTGTGTGTGTGTGTGTGTGTGTGTGTGTGTGTGTGTGTGTGTGTGTGTGTGTGTGTGTGTGTGTGTGTGTGTGTGTGTGTGTGTTCCTATAAAATTCAGTTTTGGCACATAATAGATTTTATTTTTTCCACCATTTAGTACTTCCAAATGTTACTGCAATTAGAGTTTATTTATGAAAATCACGAAAGAGAATCCAAGGAGCTGGTTTATGTGTTGTTTTTCTGAAATTACCATTTTACATAGCATCTAGTTTTAAAAGGTTTTCTGGCAGACAGTATAAAGTAAGCATTAATTTAAGATATGTTCAAGAGCAACAAGCCTTTGCGTTTGTCATTTTGGCTGAAATTGCAAAAAAAAAAAAAAAAAGATCAAGAAAAATTACTGGATGAAATAACCGAATAGCAAAACAACTAACAGACACGGAGATAATGTAGCCAAAAACCATCCAATTCATCAACGAGTGTAACCTTTTAAGATCACCGAACATTATGTGGCCAACATTAAGGGCGAATATGACAATTTAGTAACTAACATGAACACCATTAATACATAATTACTACACACACACGCACACTATCGCTCTCTTTTGTTAACTCTTAACTCATAGTAACTTACTAGTTATTACTACATTATAATTTCCACGCATATTAGTAAACACTTAACTAACAGTTACTTAATGCAGTAAATAAGCCTTAACTAACAGGACCACCAATCATAATAATCTTAATCAACTGTAACTAGTGTCACAACATTAACAAACATGAACACACTAAAAAATTACTACAATTTGTTAACTTTTTTCACTGTTAATACTTATTAATGCATTAACTAACAAGAACACCATTAACAAATGATTAGTGCACATACTAGTCAAGTCTTAATGAACTGTTTATCATTACAAGAGCTAAAATAAACAGGATTAATTAACAAATAAACACGCTAGTCAACATTTAACTGGCAGTAATAATGAACAAAAACACCATTAATAAATGATTACTGCATATATTAGTTAATTCTTAATTCACTCTCAGTGCTTTATTACCGCATTATATAACATGAACAACATTTATAAATTATTCCTACAGATAGCCGACTTAATTTACTGTTTTTTTTTTACTGCATTAACAAATGTCAACTAATGTACCCTTTTTTAAGTGTTAAATGAATTTCTTTATAGATTCTGTACCTAAAACTGCTCACAGGACTGACAATTAAAGTTCCATCCGATCCTGTGCTCATCCATCACTGCTGGTTTCCTGGCAGAACTTGTGTGTGCAAGTGTGTGCGGGGGGGGGATTTTTCTCTTATCAGATTTTCCTGGAAAGCACGCCTGGTGCATGGCACAATTTGCCACATACACTTACATTACAACTTAATGAGCCACAATAAACAGAGTGAGCCTTCATTCAATTATTTTCATTGTGTGGAAAAACACATTTCTACAGGTTAAGGAAAACAAAAGGAGCCCCAGTGGAGAGCATTGTGTCTGTTTAGTGTCCCGGTTTGGCTCGAGCAAAATATGATTAAATGAGTGTCAAATCAAAGGACTGGACATGCGTCTGGGTCTGCACTGTGTACACGCTATCACCTGCTTCACTATCTTCTTGTGGTGAGACATACATAGGCCAAAACTTGGCAAAGTGTATCGCAATTTTATTCATTCCTTTTTTTCACTGTAAATGTGTTTTTAAAAATATCTGCCCGTGCTGCTCTGTCACATGACAAAGGTGAACATGCACAATCAATAGCACACAGCAACGGCTAAGTCCAATTATGTAAAAGGGTAAATCACAGATTTGGTTCGATGCCAAGGACACGTTCACTCTGATGCCCGTGCTCCAAATTTTCCCATTCTCCATCCTCTTTCCTGTGCACGCACACATACACAGGCAACAGAGTCGAAAACTATGAAATTCTAGTGTTTTGAACTACAAGCTATTTCCACTGCAGTGTGACTACATACAGTAGATCAGAGACCATATTCAAATTTGGACTCTACAGCATCAGGGCACACTTTTTTTTGGAACTAAAGATTTATGAAAAAATGCATCTATTAATTCATTATTTCGACTGAACCTGTATTATAAAATCCAACACTGAACCACAACAGTGATTCCATCCGCCTTGAGTTTCTATTTCCATAATTTAATTGAGGTCACAAAACAGCACTGAAGAAAGTCAAAAGTTCGGGGTACAAGCTTTGCCATATGTTTGCACTGAACCTTTTTTTTTATGAAATGCACATTACACAATCCTCAGCTTCTGCAGGTCAAACTCAGTGATTATTTGGAGGGAATAAAAAAAAAAAACCAAGCAGCTGTTGACTCTGACAACCACATTCCTCTCTCGCCTCCCGTGTTTCAATTTGTCTTACAGCAAAAAGCCCTTCCGTTTTTAAATACTAAGCAGGGCTTTTTCCCACACAGGTCCCGCTGAGGTGAAGAATCCCACTTCTGCCACCGCAACAGCAGATACGCCAGGGTCTTTGGAGAGGTTAAAACATTCTGCCGATGCTGGAAGAGAAGGAGGAGGAGGAACGGCGGGGGGAGGGAGGGTCTCACTGACAGTTCGGAAAACAGTCCCTCACAGCGTATGCCCAGCCTCTACTGGAAAGAAAAAAATAATAACAATAATACAACAACGAGTGAATTCCTAACAGTCAGTGCCAGGTGGTCACAAGATGAATTCATCAGGGCAATGCATAACGCAAGAGGCAGAGATTATCACATCGCTGCAGCCCCGAGGCCATGGCAGCGCAGCCTGATTGGAGACACGGAAGGAGACCCAAGAGAGGCGCCGGGCTTCCCTCTGGCCAGCAGGAAGGTGTCGGTCCACTCCTCGGAGAGATGGAGGAGTAAGGGAGAGAGGAGGGAGGGGGTGGGTGGTTCAGAGTGATGGTTCACCTCGCTACAGGCGGCCCTCCCACTGGGGAAGGAGCAGGCTAGGAGAGCCCTGAAGGCCACACACACACACACACACACACACACACACACACACACACACACACACACACACACACACACACACAGCTTTTCAAAAGACACAAAACACAATGTGGTTTTTCCCCCTACCAAGATCCTTGGCAGCATTTTTCTTGTCATGGGACTTTCAGTCCCAACAAGCTAAGGGTTAATATCAAACAAAACTGCTCGTAAGCTTTGCCACTGTAACCCTGCATTGTTGAATAGTAGGTCTGAGCAGCTCTCTCTGTGTGTGTGTGTGTGTGTGTGTGTGTGTGTGTGTGTGTGTGTGTGTGTGTGTGTGTGTGTGTGTGTGTGTGTGTGTGTGTGTGTTTGCAAAAGTGATGATATCAGCAATGATCTACATTGTCCAACAAAACAACACCATCCACTGTCAAAGAAAGCTTAAAAGTTTTAAAAGACACTCAAGAACGCGTGAAAATAGCCACATAACAAAACTGAAAGTTTGGGGGAACAAAACTACTTCACAGCTAAATTTAGACAAACATTTTAGTGGCACCTGGCAACATGTAAATCTACCGTTTCAGCGTTGGTGTATGTAACACCACCGTACCGTACACAGTATACTTAACATATTTTTGCATACTAGGCCTCGTTTTTTCATGACAGTTGGCCTGAGTGCAAGTATCGCAAAGTATGACCGATATATTGTTACACATTCAGTGGACCAAATGTGACCAAGCTACCAATACATGATAATTAATATTATCACTTTACCGGGGCGTTGCTAGGCCGGTATCGTCGATTTACGTTGACGCTATCTGGCTATACCCGGCCGCTGTGCGTAAACAAATGACGTCATAGCGCGTGCAGCTAAAGAACTGTTCACAGAGGGGAAAAAAAAACTGTCCGCAGAGGAAAAGATGAAAAGGCGAGAAGTGTGTTTTGGTCCCAATATGGATCTTCCGGATGATTTTCTCATGGATAGTACGACAATGAACAGCAGCTAAAGCAGCCAGCTTGATGAGAGAGAGCAGCGCGCGCCCCAGGCAACACGACAAAAGTGAGCCAACTTTTATGTACGCGTTATGTGTTGTGTATCTCAGTAAAAAGTGATAATAATGCAAATAACATGCTGTTGTCATGCGGTATGCATTTTTCTGAGTCCCTCCGTCCATCCCGTCGCCCGCAATGACAACTATTTGCCCTCGTCTAACTCAGGCGAATAGCTGTCATTTTGGGTGACTGGGCACGGACTCCGGGCCTCTTGAAAATGCATACCGCCCTCCAAAAGCATGTTATTGTATTACTATCAATGCTAACAAACAAATGAAATTAAACAAAAATTTCACTTAACAGACACACTGGAACATTTATTCTTCAGAGAATCCTATTTGTGCCTAACAAAGGCTGAACCCCCCCCCCCCCCCACACACACACACACACACACACACACACACACACACACCTCCACAAAAGAGCAGAGATACTTTCCTTTTCTTTATTATTTAAATTTTACATTGTAGGTTTGGCTCATCCAAAGAATTTCTTTGATTACTTTTGATTGTCAAGTGTGTTATAACTGTATTTAATGGGTGAACTTTTAATTTTGACAACTTCAGAGCAGACAAAACCTCCAGCACCCTTCTAATGGGGTCACTGACCCGACACTGGGAACCAGGGCCTTAGATAGTCTGTTAGTACTTGTAACTGCACAGCAAGCCATATTATCTCAGATATTTGAAATAAAATGCTCAAAAATGACAAGCATCATCAAGTCTACAGCAGCTAGTAGCTACTGCTAGCAAAGCAATGGAATCTGTGACCATGTCATGATTTATTTAAATATTTATGGCTTAAAATAGCTTAAACTGGTGAGTTATAATAAATACACCCCCATACAGTTGTCAGGAAGGGGGAAACTAGCTTGAGACCAAACCGCAAGAAAGAAAAGATTATTTGCTGGTATAAAGTAAACAATATGTAAAAAGACGTCTTTAGCTTTAGCCTGATTGACTGAAAGCAAAATGAAGGTGATTTTATTGTCTAAAAGTCACTTTTGTGTTGTACATTTATACATGCTAGGTGTACCACAGGTACTGATTTAATTTATTTGCTTCTTCACATAAGAGAAAAGAATAAGAGAGCAGCAACGTTAATTAGCTAATATTACATAAGTAAAATGCTAGCTTCAGCTGGCTAATATTAATTAGATAAACTCACAAAGTGTGTATCAATAGTAAATAAAATGTCAAATGAACTGACTTTTTTACAGTGTGTAATCAGTGTTTTTTGTAAACTTAAAATGGTTAAAATCTGTGTTTTATGAGGATGCACTAAAAAGACTAGTGCTGCTTATTAGGCGGACAGATTTTCCAAAGATAATACTTTGAGGAGAAAAGTGAGAGTTTTTTTTTTATAGTGCATCTCAGAGAAAATTCTTAAAATGTGTTTCCTCTCTTGAAAGCATGAAATTGGCCGTGCTTGTGGTTTGTGTTGCGGTGTCGCGTCACGCCATGCTAAGCTAAGATGCTACATACGGGACACCAGCCATTCTCACTGAGGAAGCCACTTCTGCGATCATTCGTCCTATTAAGATATCCCATAATCCCTTGCGCGCCAGAGTCGCAGTAGTCAAAACAACATGGGGAATCCACATGACAACAATTGCAAATGAACATTATATGAAAATGTAATTTTTTAATGCTTTTCATCATGTTAATAAGAGACTGCATGCATAGGACCCTGAAAACTTGCTAAAACTAATTTTCCAATTAATCCGTGTCTGCTACGTTTAACCTGCGTGGAACTTCATAAACACAAACCGAATTTCAGAGATCTTATATTTATTACTCTGGAACAAAGAGGACAGTGTTGTAAAGGACAATAAGAAGGACGTTAAAGAGCAAACTTCACTTTCCCCCAGAATGACATGAACAGGAAGCGACTGCACCTCACAGCGATTCCCACTGAAAATAACAACCTGAGCTTCTCGCATGTTTACATAAAACAAACACAATAACACCGTCTATAAGCTCAGAGAATATATTCACAAGAGTTTTAGGCATAATATACAAAACGTTTTATGTTGCGATGTTAATGCTCTTGTCCATGTGCAGCAGTTAAATTGCAGCCTTAACAGACCGACTCAGTGACAGTCCTCAGTGTTAAAGACATCTCACAGAGCGGCAAACTCTCCAAAATTTTGTGAGATTTTGCAGAATTTGAAACCTCATTAGGGCGAATGGAGTCGGACAGAATGTGATGACAAGTGACTGCCGGTAACAGGACAGCCAGAAATAGACCAGCACCAGAGTGTTATCGGCCAAGCTGAGCTAAACCGATAGCTAAGCTAAGCTACTAGCAGCCAGTGTTCCGTTGAGATGAGCACCCCCATAATGTTGAGCACCCTGTAGCATAAATCGACAGTTACGTGACAGTTACATAAATCGACAGTTATGTGACGGGTGAAGTGTCCCGTCGAGATGAGCAGCCCCACGCAACTGCACATGCACACCTTACCCATCGAGTTGAGGTTCTCCACCGAAGAAAACCCACGTAAATTTTGTCTTTAAATAAAAATACAGTAATAAGTGTCTTTTCAATTTAAAAAAGTAAAGATTTGCATGTACACACAGAATATTGTGACTGGATGATGGGGAGTTCATCTTGATGGGGAGATACACTTGCACAGTTGTGGTAAAGAGAGGTAGCTCAACTCGACGGGTGAGGTGTTAAAATCCAGGGTAGAGAGAGATGCACAAGCGTTCGCATGCGCCGTTGCGCGGTGGAGCTCATCTCGACAGGTAGCTCATCTCATCAGGACACTGGTTTCTGTTGGAGCAACATTGTCTTCCTGTGGACAAAAGACAGCTCCACACATAACTGTGTGTGAACGCAGCAAGAGTGAAATCAGAGACACCACTTTCACGGTATGAACTCGTTATTCATTATTAATAAGTCGTTTCTGAGCGTTTTCTGCAATCTTGGATTCTTTTGTTCACGTGAACAACCAGATGATGTGCTGTGCCTTTCTGTACTCTGATTGGCTGTCGCCCTGTGCTTCCCAGCATCCCTCGTACAAGTTGGGGGAAACCTCTATGTGATTTAAGACGTCATTATGGCTGCTATAATAGACTGTATGGGTCACTGCCGTAAGTAGTTCAAGGCTGTCAGCTCTCTTGGAATTTTCCCCTTCAGGAGAACTATTTATTAATTTTTCCTAGACCACGCAAAGTTTGATCATATTGGCAATGTCATTTTATGAATCCCCTATTTTTAAAGGTGAATAAAAATTATAGTGTTGCCAAGTAAAATTCTTTTCATGACTTAAATCTTAAAAATTTGAAAGGCTGTTTAACTTTAAATGAGCCATCACAGTGGTGGACAACCCAAACTCACAGCAGATCGTGGGACTTGGTTACGAAAAGTACATTCATCTATGGGTTCGTGACAGGGGTACGAAAATGCACAAATTCATTTCAAAATGAGGGGTGAAAAGGAGGGGGTCTGGGGAGTCATGGTTAACATTTGGGGAGGGTACACACTTATGCTATGGTGAGAGTAAGTAGAAGGGGAAGATTATAAATATCAAAATAAAAAACCATGTCACAAAAAGCAGGTGCATTTCATGATGGGGGCATGAAAAAAAACGTGAGACCGGGGTGTGATGGGCGTGAGACATATTCAGCTAAGGAGAAGAAATGGTATGATCCAGTTTTGGGGTGTCTGAAATTGTAGTACTTGCATTATTTCTTCTATTATTATTGCACGAGGTCTGTTAGAAAAGTATCGGACCTTTTATTTTTTCCAAACCCTGATGGATTTGAATCACGTGTGCTTGCATGAGCAAACCTTGAACCTTCGTGCACATGCGTGAACTTTTTCATGCCTGTCGATTGCATCATTTGCTGGTAAGCAGCCTTTGTGTGGGACGTGTGCAGTGCGCTTGGCGGATTTATTTTCAAGGAAAAAGACGGAACGACTGGAGCAGGGCTGCATCAAATTTTGCCAGAAACTGGGCGACAGCCAGGTGGAAACCATTCGGATGATTCAGACGGCTTTCGGTGACTTTTCAGTCATGTGACTATCCGAAAAATTGTAGAAGAGGTGGACATGTCACAGCATGTCCTGTAAGACTTCAACACGGAGGTGCTTTTGCTCCGCCGTCAGAAGCTTCGGCACGAATTTTACCGCCACTCTTTTCATGGCCAAATCTTCTGTCACAGCATTTTTTCTGTCACAGTGGAATGTGCCGAAAAAGTGCTGATGTCCAACTCTTCTGCAATTTCTCGGATAGTCACATGACGGTCCCGTATCACCACAGCGTTCACTTTGGAATGATCTGGTCATTTCAGCATGTTGATGGCCGACCAGAGCGTGGCTCGCTCTCCACCGTTGTGCGGACGTCTTTAAACCAGTTGTACCACTCCTTAATCTGTGTGATGCCCATAGCATAGTCACCGAAAGCCGTCTGAATGATCTGAATGGTTTCCACCTGGCTGTCACCCAGTTTCTGGCAAAATTTGATGCAGCGCTACTCCAGTCGTTCCGTCTTTTTCCATGAAATGAAAATCCGCCGAGCGCACAGCACACGTCCCACACAAAGGCTGCTTACCAGGAAATGACGCAATCGATAGGCGTGAAAAAGTTCACGCATGTGCACGAAGGTTCAAGGCTGGCTCATGCAAGCACACGTGATTCAAATCCATCAGGTTTTTGCAAAAAATAAAAAGGTCTGATACTTTTCTAACAGACCTCGTATTAAGATTCTTCCAGACATGAATAAAGTCCCTTCGGCTGCTCCCCTTGTTTGCACTCGGTTTGGGGGTTCAATGAGTTTCATATCGGGCATATTAAACTCATGGTCGACACAAATTAAAAATAGAAATATTCATGACAAAATAGTAAAATACAATACTAAAAGTTTTTAATAAACCACGACTGGAGTGAAGGAAAGAATAAAAAAAAAAGAAAAGAAAAAAAGAAAGAATTAACTGACCCAAGTGTGCTGACCTTTTTAAAGCAACAATCACATTCACCAGTAATGTGTCGGCCTCTGCTTTTCCGCTCAGTTGTTCACTTTTCGAAGTGTCTCTTTCTCTTTGCTTATTCTACATAAATTATTGACTGGCTAATTTGGTCGACCGGTGCTGTTAGAGGCCGCAGCAACGGTGTGACAGCTTTATCTATTAGTCCAGGCGCAATGATAGCCTTGTTCTGACTGTGCACGTGCAGACAGGAGACAGACACACACACAAACACTGCGTGTGCAGCCTGAGTACGATTGTTCATACATGTACGTCATGTGACTGTGTGTCAGCGTGCGTGCAAGTCAGGCATCGGGGGCGGGTGTTGGGGGGTTGATGCTCCTCTTCAGTTGCATTAGTACAGGAGCGGGACTGGGACACATCAACATCTTAATCAATATGCGAGAGTCAATTACTGAGGAAGCGCGTGCTTAAGCAAGATCTGATTATTGGGTTCATGTTCAGTCCACCAAATGGACCGAATCAATGCGATGTGATATGTGCCTTAGCCCCCCACCCCCCACCCCTCCCCTCATTTCGCCTCCTGTCACCCTGTCCTCCGCCCTCTCACATTCCTCATGGACACTTGAGGAAAGGAAGGAAAACTGATCAAAGTGACAAAGGGGAAGGATTGGCTGAGCTAAGAGGACAGCACTGAACTTGTCCAGACAGCAGGAGTGCATTAAGATGAAAAGCTTAGATTAGGCTGAAAGAAAGTACCTTAAAAAATAAAAAAATAAAAATAATATTTGGGGACGTGATGATCTAGTGGTTAAGTGTTGGGCTTCAGACCAGAGGATCCTCAGTTCAAAACCTAGCCAGACCAGGAGCTCTTGGGCAAGATCTTAATCCCCTAGTTGGTCCCGGTGTGTAGTGAGCGCCTTGCATGGCAGCACCCTGACATTGGTGTGTTTGTGTGAATGGGTGAATGTGAGGCATCACTGTAAAGCACTTTGACCTTCTGATGCAGATGGAAAAGCGCTATATCCATGTATTTCCATGCAGTCCATGTATTTACCATTTGGGCATTATTTATGAAGGTGTGAGAGAGTTAAAAAAAATCATGTAATTTCTTCATTCAATCAAAAGCTTCAAACCCAAGAGTGCAAACACATGCAGTGCAAACGTAAAGGGACATTCTGGAAATTTTCAACCTCAGCTCAATTTTTGTTGATGTTTTGGGGTTTTGTTTTAGAGACAGAATGCTAATGATCGGTTCAATATTGCATTAAAACGCTAAGACTAGTAGGCCAAACATGATTATTGGCTGCACCAGCCAGTAGCAAGTAGCCCCGGCCACCATCTTGTTTAAGGAAACCTCCATTTTTTTCTGCTCTATTTTTGCATGTTTTGGGGTCATTGTTGATACGCGAGCAATATCACCCAAGTCATCTAGAGGTATGCATTTTTAACTTATGGTTCAACTTTTAACCAAGCTAATTTCGGACAAGTTATTTAAATTAATGTCATGTCTGAAGTTTTATAAAGTGAAAATATCAGATATATGTTTTAGTTTTAAAGTAATGCGCTAATTTTTAAGGTTTATTGTGGATATATGCTGTGCCCAGCAGTGCATTATGGGTAGGATAGGGTAATCTCAGTACATTCACGACATGAGAAATGCATTTGAACACTCTGATCAGGCTCTATGGACAAAAGCATTAAACTCTAGTGTCTAAAACTCTCGTGAATATATTCTCTGGGTTTACAGACGTTGCTATTGTGTCTGTGTTTATTAAATTCCACGCATCTTAAATGTAGCAGACACGGATTATCTGAAATTTTGTTTGGGCAGGTTTTCAAGATCTCTACTGCCATCTACAGACCAGTAGTGTTCATTCGCCCTATTGACGTACAATTATAACAGTTATAACAATTATAACAAATAATCCGTGTCTGTTACATTTAATCTGCGTGGAATTTAAACGCAAACCGAATTTCAGACATCTTATATGTATTAGTCTGGAACAAAGAGGACAAACAGTGTTATAAAAAACTTCACTTTCCCCCAGAATGACATGATCAGGAAGCGAGCGTAGCTCACAGCAGCTCCCACTGAAAATAACGGAGAGACAGCCTGTGATTCTCGCATGTTTACATACAATAAACGCAATAACAACGTCTAAAAACCCAGAGAATATATTCACGAGAGTTTTAGGCACAATATAAAAATAGTTTTATGTTACGAAGTTAATGGTGTTGTCCGTGTGCAACAGTTAAAGTACAGCGTGATCACAGCGTCTCAATGCAGTTCTCACTGTTACTGAGATCTCACAGCACGGCGACCTCTCCAAGGTTTTGCGGGATTTGAAACGTCAATAGGGCGACTAGCCAACATTTATGTGTCAAGACAATATTGAGCGCACGTTTTACAATATAATAAAATGTGCGCACAATATAATAAAATAAGTGCACATTTTCTCCACATGCAAAACATTTTGCGATGACACTTCCAGGGCTCCGTAAAAATGCCTGTTTTTACAAATAAAAAAATGGAATATTTTACAAAAGCACATTTATCTACATCTGTCGTGTGTTGGTGTTTATAATAAACACCAACACATGACACATTAACATGTTGGTTTACATAATGATTGACTGAACCAATCAGTGTTTAGCAGAGGCACATTTTACCCAGAATCCTTTGCGATCTGTCTGTGTTTGTTACAAAACTTCAGAATTAGTGCATTATTCAACATTAAAAGATATATGTTATATTTTAACTTTGTACAAATGACAGAATTGACATTAATGGGGTTATTCTATCAGTATTCATTTTATTTATACACCAAACCATAACTCAGCATTGCTTTATTTTCCAAGACCTCCACCTGACCGGAACACTGTGATTGGATAGAGAGCTGGGCTTTGTGGCTGCTCTCAGCTTGCTTCTGTGTGGAAGCCATGTAGTAAACAAGAGCTTCCAGCAGGAGGCAAGATGTTCAAAGACAGAAGTGCAGGCTCATTGTTTGGGTCTGTTGTCGGTCGCTTATGATGCTACCAGAAGTGATCGTGGTGTTAAAACTCAAATTCAGTTTGTTAGTAGTTGCAAATGTACCAAAGACAATACTGGAATTTATTATCGGTTATCTGTAACTTCCAATACATTTTTGGGTGGTTTATCGTTTTATCTTTATCAAAGATAACTTTTCAGTTATCTGATTATCTGTTATCAAAGTTAATTTTTTGGTGCCCACCAATCTGTGCCCACCACTGAGACTAGGTATACGTATACTACAATCTTATCCTGTATTAATATTTAGGTTTTAATAACTAACTCCTATAATATTATGTAGTAACTATATTTTTTGTATATGTTGTTTATGACCCTTATTGTGTAAATATCACTTATATACACAATGTCCATTTTCTTGAGCGGCTTGGGTGGGTAGGGAGAGTTCCCATGGGATAAAAAATGCTTTTCAACCTACCATCCCTGGTTCTCAAGACCAGGCACCTAAGTGGCTCTACTCTGCTCTTTTCTACTCTTCTATTCTACTCTTCTTTTTTTAGATAAGTAGATTTACCTTAGTATACACTAGTAGAGTTCTACCTTAGAATTGGAATGTATTATAGAAGACATACCTTACTGAATTATCATGGAAGTTTGGCTCATTCGCCGCTGTAGTCTTTTTCTAGTCTCTATGGCTAAATGGCTGGATTACAATGGAAAGTTGACCATTCCCTACAGTACTGGAAACCTGTGGAAACCTGAGAAAATGGTTCCAAATATGTATAAATATCTATAATCATGAGATGTTAGTAGGTATTTTACATACATTTAGTTGCAAATTTGTTTGAAAGAGTATTTTGAAATCAACTGATGATAAGAAAAGGACTTAAGATAGGACAAGGGGTAGGATTGAATAAGCATATGCTTCTTCCTACTCCCTTTTGGATATGTTGTTAGTTGACGTAATTTTGTTTTGTCTTTTTATGATTTGTTGCTTTTCTATGTTTGTTGTTGTTTATTTGTTTTGTTTTTCATGTCCAAAATAAAACTTTCATTCATTCATTCATTGAAATAGTTCCAACCAGTTTCTCAGTTGGAGGAGTCTTGGTATACAGGTGTTACCAGTTTCCCAAATAAAGAAGCCTGGGGTCACATCGGTTTAACATTTTAAATGGGGCATAGTTTATAGGTTTACAGTTGCCCAGTTTGGGAAACCTGGGTTGAGGCTTTCACTATTTTCTGGACTGGAGGAAGCTGGTTGAATCTCTGGTCTCATCTGTGTTGCAATGCAACATTTTAACCAGGTGGGGTGTTTGCCAAGTACAGGTTTACAGGTCCACACAATTTTTAAACTGGGAAGCCTTCAAGGCTGTTAAAGATTATCACACGTTTCTCAAGTGGAGCAGCCTGGATATACAGGTACTGCCAGTTTCTTAACTGGGGGTCCACAAGGGCACATCAATTCATCATTTTAATTTGAGAAGGTGGGTGTGAGGGGTCAATGTACAGGTTTACAAGTGTCTTCAGTAGGTCCCCCTTGTCTTAAGTGGAGACTGAGTTCAGGGCTCCACCTGACAAGTATATGGTCCCATCACTTTAGTAGTTTAGAATTTTAACTTGACGGTGTAGGGGATGGTTCTTCACGTTTGCCAGTCTCTTTTTATCTCGGACAGACTACGTTAACGGCCCCTTCACACACAGTTCGAATATGTACAACTCCAGGGCGACACCGGTCGGAGCAGCTGGTATATGCGCCCCACGAAACAGGTAGGTGTGCATGCGGGAACACAGTGCCACCAGCTGCACGATGTGTAACCACATCGTGCAGCTGGTGTGAAGAAAAAGAAAATACATGCTGCGACAGTTCCGTGCACACGGAAACACAGCATCTTTTCACCAGCAGTATGTGTAACCACATCACGCAGCAAAAAAAAAAAACTAAAATACGTGTCACCCACAGGATTCAAACCCACGCTTTTCAAAAACTCTGACTGCAGCCAGAAACTTAACCAAGTGAGCTACCATCACTGTCTTATTAATATAAAAACATTGCATTGTATTAAATACCTCTCATCAAGCGGGCAATACAAATATGATCCGTCTGTTGCTCTGTAGATGACGCATGGTCACTGACGTACAGTGATGGAATCACATGAATGAGAAGCAGTTCGCTCATCTCATTCATGTCCACATTTGCTGACGTGTATTGCTGGCTCACGCACGTCTTGGTGACATGCGTGTCTTGTGGATGGTGCGCAGCAGGACACCGCACTATATAACAAAATACATTTAAACTGAATCGAAACGGAATTGAAATTGAAGGTGTGGTGGATGGTCATTCACAAGCTTACGGATTCCTTTTCAACCTGGGGAGTTTCAGATAAGGGTTCTACCAGACTTGTGACTTGATGACCCTGAATGTACAGGTACAACCCGTTTCTCACCTGGAGGAGCTTGAAGTCACATTCCCATTGGCTTAGCATTCCAACTAGGCTCATAAAAGGATAATTGTAGTTCTTGTGCAGGTTTCTCAATCAGGAGAATATAATCAACCGTTTTGAACTGGATGAGACTGATAGAGTTACATGGGGCACCTGGAGAAGTTGAAAATTGTTTCATATTTATCCTTTATTCTTTTTTAATCTCTTTAACCACATCTTCATTTTGCTATAATTGTGTGTAAAATATCTTTTGTTCAGAAAGTGCTGCACAAATAATGTTAATGTAACCTTGTGCACATCATCTCAACCGTGCATTTGTTGAACGAGTGAAACGCTTGTTTCTCTCACTGTAGTATTTTCAAAGGCTCTGCGTTTCTACAGAATGTCAGAATACATACATATACATACATATATATATTATTCAACATTTAGCTGTCATATTTGCTTTTATTGAGAATTCCGTTTGGTGTGCTACCTGTCTATATTCCGTCAGCCGATCACAACGGATCACACGGCGGTTTACCGGCCTTCCCCCCCACGCGCAAACAGAAACCACACCACACCTCAGCCGGGAACACCACCTCGCCGTCAGACCACTTCTTTATTTACCCGACTGAAAAATTACACCTCCAACAAAAGGACACAACAAAGGAGAGAGTGAGGAAAATGAGGGAAACGGGACGCGTAGTGGTGGTAGGGAGAAGACCAACAAGGCAAGAAATCAATAGCCCAGAGATTTTTAACTAAGGGGATTTTTTTCTTTGCCTCTCACTCTGTCTTTTTTTTATCTCGTAAGCTGCCAAACATCACCAGCGAAACTTGCACGAGGCAGTCGTTGCCAGAGGGTGAATCATAGCAATATTGATTTGATTATGTAAAAGCTCGGTGGAACCTCAAGCCAGATGCAGAAATAACTCCTCACCTAGCTCCTGCGGGAGCGCGCACGCTGGTTTGGAGAAGAAATCGAGAAAGACAGAGAGAAAAGGATACAGACTTTCAAAAAAATTAAATCATATAGTGTAGAGGATAAAAGCATGAAATACAGTTTTTCCTAATAGGTTTCCCTATTGTTGGATGATAATTAACACCACTGTGGAAATTAGTAGTCGAGGCTTGTGAAGTCTGCAGAAGAAGGTGGCTGATCAGATGTGTGCATGTGTTTGCCGCCAGGCGCCGAGGCAAAAGGAAAGCTTGGCGTGCTGAGATTCTGATCTATGGCACCCTCTTCTGGATCCACTATCTCACATTTTGATGTAACAGTTTGCATCGCCTCACTTATTCACAAGGAGGTGAAGAATTTCAATGCAGAACAAAATCAAAATCTGCAAGAGGTTGAAGAATTTTGCAAAACCTTTGTAATTATTTTACGTTTTAAGAAGAAGAAACTGGGTTCAATTGTTCAAGCTTCCAATGCCAGGTGTGACCCAAAGTGCTCCTGGGCAGGCAGTAATTGGGACAAACCCCCCCCCACCACCACCACCACCACACACACACACACACACACACACACACACATCACCAACCCTGGTGCATTATGGGAATCAGTGATCCAATGGTCTGTCTTTAACTGCCCTAAATTATGATTCCACCTCACTGAATCTCCACCCCAACAAATGACTGGAACATTCTGGTCAGCTCTCATAATTGGCCCGGGATGGCATCTCAAGTAAAATACTAATCAGATCACACGAGTGGTGGGAGTGTCTTCAAAGGGAGATGGGGTTTCATAGGATCTATTTGAGCGTGTGATTAGGCGGGTATAAAACCGGCCAGATAAAAACAGATCTCATTATACCGGACTGGGTGGCTACCCCCCCCCCCCCCCCCCCCCCATTGCCGTGCAGTTTAACCAGACTTCCTGTAAATTTTAACTTCACCCATGCTTGTTGGCACAGTAATGCAAAGCAGATACATTGAAAAATGCTTTTGTAGCTTTTTCTACAGAGTAAGATGGAATAATCACTTTCACTGCCAAAACGTAAAAATCTGTACGTTTAAATTGCATCATGTCGAGATTTGTTTGGGTTTTTTTTGTCTCAAAAAAAAAAAAAAAAAAAAAAGCCCTGGCTGTCTCACTGTTTGTTTTCAGAATATGCATAGAACTTGTAAATGATATCAGTTTGGTCATTAATGTGCAACTAGCCAAAATTTATAAAATCTTCTCTGAAGATGCAAGTTGATCAGGATGCAAATAGGCTGCACGCTGTAAATAATATAACCTCATATCAAAATATACTGGTTTAGACCAGTCCTTCGAAACGTGGCACGCCACTGTGCCCCACCACCCCCCAACCCGGGTTGTCTGTAAGATGTCTTAAAATGAAATAACTAACCATGTCTTCAATTCTGCAATGAGGTTTAAAACTACCCAAACATGTATATATGATGATTTTTTTTTTCAAATAAAATGAAATGGAATAAAGCTGAAGGATGTACATTGTGTTATTCCAGAATTTTTGTTATTAATTTTTGTTTGACAAACACACACACACATTTTATATATATATATATATATATATATATATATATATATATATATATATATATATATATGAGTCAGTATATAAGCCAGTTTGCTCATTGGTGAAGTTAAAATCTTGAGGTTTTTTTTTTTGACAAATTTCAACATTATATTGACATTATGTTTATGGTTCAGGTGGAATGCAAAATACAATTAGATTTGATTTTTTTTTAAGGGAAAGGCAGTCATTCAAAACGAGCTTCCACCTTATTTTAGATGATTAGGCATTAATGGGATTAATTGCCAAGAAATGCATGGTTTCATACCAAAGTGGCATCGACTACTTTAAGAAAAAACATCAATTCCTGATGCACATAATCGTATTACTGCACTAATCCAAATTGATTTTTTTTTAAAACATATACCGGGACAATAACCTGCAACAAAAGAAAATTAAATGTATTTTCACCAGGAGAAAGAAAGGAGTTTTTGGAAAAATGAAATTCTGTCCTCATTCCCACACACATACAAATACCGTCTGAATTTCTTCAAACTGTTCAACTGCTGCATCCGCTGGCAAAAAGACAGCAGCGTGTAGCAGTGAATATTTGATATTTCTCCATAATAACACTGCAGCTCTTAATTAAGGTCAGTTTGAGCGGGAAGCCCGTACTCCTGGAAGCTGCCTCATCAGAATAAAGATAATTCCCATTCATTTGGAAAATGTCTTAATGATCACTCCCACACTGGACTCGATCTCCAAATAATACAAGCCTCAATCAGCACATTCCACAATCAATTCAGAATGGATTTCCTTTGCTGCTGATTACTTTAATAACTTCAACATATCTATTAGTAAATGTGAATCTTCATGATGATTATCATTTAGCAATGAAAGGGGAGGGGTGTAATTTAATTAGGCTCCAATATTGCTGTGCTCTATTAAGCAGCATTATAGACTGTTTTTATTATCTAAATTGTTGTTTCAACAGTCTAACAATGAGGGATTTTTTTAACTGATGTGGAGTAAAATCTCTAACATTACAATGTCAGATTTTATTTTATCTTTTTTACACAAAGTAAAACCAGTGTGCGCTCTGATGTGATCTCTCATTACATCAGCGGTGTTCCTGAGATTTGGGTTCTGAGATGGCTCGCACACTCCGCTAACAACACACCTTCCAGATTTATTCTCCAGAGAACTCAAAGCTTGAAAAGAGGAGGTTTTTGCAGATATATTCCCACCCATTTTAGGTTGTTTCACATTCTGAATATCAGTATGATTTATCATTTTTTTCACCAAGAATAACCAACGTTTAACGAAGAGGTTTTGTTATATTCTACAGAAAAATATATCTTAAACTAGCACTCAGAGTGCAAACCTCCGCCAAGGCCATGGGGTCACTGACGCCATAACATCTACATGCCGTGGAATCACTGAACCTAAAAAAGTCTAACAATGATGTTTGCTCAGTAGTAAAAAAAGTTTCATCTGCTGTGACTGGATAGCATGAATCCTTAGTGCTTGGCATCACAGTTTATTGCAACTTGCACCTTTCCCAGAAGCTACTGTCATCTGAGCACTGATATTGATATTGCATGTGCTTATAGACAAAAACAATAAGAGACAAAATTCAATTTATTATTTCAACTAAACTGCAAATATATGAATTTTTTTACATTTATGAAACACTTCTCTAAACAAGGCCATAGGGTCACTGACCTTAAAGAGATTCCCTCCTTGGCACAGTGATCTATTTCTTTTTGTCTCTTTCTCTAAAACTGTATATAATAATCATTAGATTATTAATATATAAACAAAAATAAAATTTAAGAAATATTACAATTTGAAAACAAATGCACCCGAACGTGATGGACAGCTGCAACTGCTTAATGCTAACTTTTAACATTGAAAATGCCATAGACATGCTAACGCGTTAGCATCGTGATCCGGATCACCACTAAAATTTAATCACTTGTTCCTCTTGTCATTTCCAACCACTCCACACAATTTCATCAAAATCCGTTCAAAACGTTTTGAGTTATCCTGCTGACAGACAGACAAACAACAAACGCGAACGAAAACATACCTCCTTGGCGGAGGTAAAAATAAATGTTTTTGCCACATATGTTCGGGTAGATTAGGGCCTTTAAAAATGGATAGATTACCTTCCAAGAAATTTTTTTTAAATGCACAGCTCCATTAACACACACTAGAAAAGTGGCAAGAATCTGCAACTTTTATGCTTTCAAATTCCTCAGGAATTACTATTGAATTCATATCCTTACAGCATGGTGTGATTCTTTAACAGGGGCAATAAAAGAATGGGCCCATTTGAAATATTTCAAGCGCAGATGATACTACTGTGTAAAAATATATTTTACATCTATCTTGTACAATTACATGAGGCCAATCCTTTGAATCCTGAACAGTTTTTTCCCCCTCCTGTCCAAGTTTTACTCAGCATGGCTCATTTTTCATTATTCCATTCTATGGAAACAGTACAACCATGGCTCGAAGGACACTCTAAGCAATGACTCACTGGATGAACTCTTGGTGGCTTTCCTCACTAGGCACCTTCTTCCACTGTCACTCAGTTTTTGAGAACTGCCGCCTCCAGACACATTTACCACGTAACACCATACTGTTTGTATTCTTAATAACTGAGGTAAATGAAGTCCAAGACATAATCAGTGCCCTTGAAAACATGCATGTATCCATCACCCGATTTGTCTGAACAAAAATGCACGTAAAAGTGATGGTTTACCAAAGGACGTAACTTACTTATACACACCATCATTTTGGCTTTTTGTATTCTTATTTCTTTTAATTCTTGATGTACATATACTCTTTACTGTGAGTTTACAGGACATCATGTTAGAAATTTTTTCATGTCATAAAAAATTCAAACGTGTAAAAGCTCAAGGGTGCATAATGTTTTACATCTAGCTATAGTTTGCAGCATTTTTCCAAGTGTCCACAGGTGATTAGTGTTAAGATGTGAAATAAAGTGATTTTGATGATTTTAGCTTGAATTTGGTTTTATATACGCCTAAATAGATCCTGTAATTTGATTGGTGGTTTGTATGCCATGTGATATGGATCATTTGTTCCATTTGCCATTGTGTTCCATTGACTGTGCAATTTTGGTTCCATGTGTTTTGTAGCATTGCACGGCACTACCACCGGCACACTTACACTTGCAGCGGACAGCACTTAGCTTAGTCAGAATAAATCTGTTAGCAGTCAAGCATCTGAAAAACTGAAAAGGAAATAGTACATAGGTATGAATGGGCACACCTCAAACTATTTCTTTTTTTAAACCTTGAAGTTGCACGGTGCAGTTATTGCTGTCGATATTATCAAATTTCTATTGTGACCAGTTTGGTGGTACTCATAATGTCAACTTCAATGGAAGATTCAGCAGCCATGAATGTTCAATAATGTTTTAGGGGGAAAAAGTTCAGGGAGAAGTAAGAAAGTTTCACTTCCACCTTGGCTAGTTTACAAGAAAGGGCTGCAACATATTTTATGTTGTACGGTTTTAAGATAATGCATGGTTTTAGTTTTATTGTATTGTTTGCAGAGTGCATGTTCAATATCTAATTAAAGAAGGTGGGGAATGAAATTAACTTCTAAAACTAATGGAGGGCTGATTTGAAAAAGAAAAAGAAAAACTATCCAGCGATATATTTGTGTGTGTGTCCTATATATATATATATAGAGAGAGAGAGAGAGAGAGAAGGAGAGAGAGGAGAGAGAGAGAGAAAGAGAGGAGAGAGAGGAGAGAGAGAGAGAGAGATACACACACACGATTTGCTAGTGATGAAATTGCAGCATGATGTTAGTATTAAGGTCAAAGGTCAAGGTCTTTGAATGGAACTTTAATGGAACTTCCAAACTAAGATAGAAATTGATGATAGTAGTTGTTACTGAAGGAAATGTGTCACTCAAAAATAAATCTGACAAAACTACTGTATATAGACTGTGTCCAAATGATCTGAAATAGCAGTTGCTTTGAACTTGAGTGCATGTTCTTGTATCAACTCCACAGTCCCCAAACATGCTGACATTTGTCATTCCTGCAGACAGAGGCAACTGGAGAACGTCATAAATGTGCATTTGTCACACCACATACTGAAATTATCAGGAGACCATCATTCAGAGTTCATCATGTGCTCTGTCTCTGCTTATCCAGCAATGTTAACGTTGTTTAAAAGCCCACTGGAGCTGCACTATACCAGATACATCCATCTCCACCAATCAGTCAATCAGTACCCAGGAGAGCCCTGGGGAGCCTCTGGTTAGCTCAGTTAGGGTGCTCTCTGGTCTAGTTAATGGATTAAGACCCCTCTCAAAAGGCTCAATAAAATGAAACACACAAGAAAGGTAGTGTAACTACAAGGTAGTATTTCCTTTGAAACATGTTTGTGGCTTGTGGTCTCAAACGTGTTCTTAGTTGTGAAAGTGGAGGTTGTACTGTCATCAGAATGCAGTCTCGCCCTGTGTGGAGACTGTCTAGGTTATATTACACTTTGTTAAAGAAACACGTTACATGATAATACTGATACTGTTGCACACCATTACCAACAACAACCAATGAAGGAGGGCAAAGGTTATGTGGTCTTCCTATCTGTCTTAGTCTAGGATGTCTCAGAAAGTAATGGGACAGATCTTGATGTGCAAGAATGTAGGAAAGAGTTGAATACATTTTCATTCTTTCCCTTTAATCTAATGTGAGAATTGTACATATTTCTCATATAACTAAAAGTCCAAAAGGATTATCAGTTCCCGTCTGCCTGTCATGACTGAACTCTACACCATCTGATGCAGAAAAAAAAATCACCAGCATTATGAAGGACTCCACCAATCCTGCTCAATGACTGATTACCCCTCTCTCTTAAAAAAAAAAAAGCAATTGGGCCTGGAGGACAAGGCTCAAAACAGTTTCTACTTCTTTTCTCTGAGCTACCCTTTACAGTCAACACATTTGCAAGGCTGGTACCCATTTACAACAAGATGGACTGGGACAATGCCTTGTCCAAGGACACAAACAAGGTAGCATGTGCAGGAACTGAACCCAGGTCTACACATTTAAACTGTAACTCCTTGCAAACTGAACTAACTGCTCTCTAGACCAGGTTAAAAAAAACACCTTATCTCGATCCCAATTATCCAATCCAGAACTCAAGATTGCTTGGGATTTTGTAGCTACTGTATGTGTTGTCCGAATGTTCTATCTTGTTAAAAAGTGTGAAAATCCAATTAGTCTCAATTTTAATTTCAATTTCAATTATCAATTATATAGCGCATCTCATGACAGAGTCACCCGAAGGCACTTCACATAACACACGATTCATAACAACGCAAAGTAAATTTAAGATCAAAAAGGGAACAATAAAAAAGTAAAACACAGTAGAATAAAAAACATTACAAGGCAAACATAAAAACAGAATAAATTAATGATAAAACAGTCTAAAAAAGTGGGTCCTCAGTCTTGATTTAAAAGTCTCCACCGTGTCGGACTGCCTTATAGCTGCAGGTAGATTGTTCCAGAGAGTAGGGCCACGGTAGGAGAAGGCTCTATACCCCACAGACTTCTTATTCATCTTTGGAACACACAGAAGCCCTGCGTTCTGAGAACGCAAGGGCCGCGCTGGTATGTAGGGCTTGACCAAGTCCACCAGGTAGGAAGGAGCCAGTCCATGAACAGTTTTATAGACCATCAACAGGACTTTAAAATCCAATCTGGCAGAAACCGGAAGCCAATGAAGGGATGCCAGAATGGGTGTAATGTGGTCAAACTTTCTACTTTGTGTCAAAAGACCCCTAATGCTTGACTGTGGCAGACCAGAAAATAAAGCATTACAATAATCCACTCTGGAAAAGATAAATGGATGTATCAAAGTCTCAGCATCAGCCATAGACAGGATGGGACAAATCCTTGCTATGTTTCGCAGATGGAAGAAGGCAGTCCTGGTAATAACTCTAATGTGGAGGTCAAAGAACAACGTAGGATCAAAAAGTAACGCAAGATTCCTCACCTTGTCCGTATGATGTATAAAACACAAACCCAAAATATGCACCAGCTGGCTGGACCAAGAACCATCATTTCAGTCTTATCATAATTTAAGAGTAGGAAGTTACTAGACAACCAACTTCTCACAGATACAAGGCAATCTTCTAAGGATTTTATATGGGTAAGATTATCAGCAGTTATCAGCATGTACAACTGAGTATCATCAGCATAGCAATGAAAGGCAATCCCATAATGCCGCAGAATATGGCCAAGGGGCGCTATATAAGTGAGAAAAGCAAGGGGCCTAACACAGACCCCTGTGGAACCCCAAATTTCATTTCACCAAGGCCAGAGGTAGTGTTATTATACACAACACAATGAGAACGACTGGACAAGTAAGACGTCAACCAAGCAAGGACACTTCCAGTAATCCCAAAGTAATCTTACAGCCTATCAAGTAAAACACGATGATCCACAGTATCAAATGCAGCACTGAGATCCAAAAGCACCAAAACCATTGTGGTGTCCAAATCCACTGCATGCAGAAAATCATTCACTGCTCTAATAAGCACTGTCTCTGTGGAGTGATGTTTTCTAAAAGGAGACTGCAGTGGCTCAAAAAGATCATTCTCAGTAAGATGGTCTACAAGCTGCTGTGAAACCACTTTTTCCAAAATTTTAGAGCAGAATGACAGATTTGATATTCAATACACCACGGTCAAGACTACATTTCTTAAGCAATGGTTGAATCACTGCAGATTTAAAACACCTAGGAGCAGAACCAGAAAGATGAATTAACAATTTCAAGCACAGTCGGCCCAAGAATGGGCCATAAGTCCTTAAACAACTTTGTTGGTATAGGATCAAATAAGCAGGTTGTGCTTTTTGCAGATGTCATGAGCTTCGCCAGCGCGTCTAGTGAAATTGTATCAAATTCTGTAAATCTAGGTGTCACTTCACTGATAACACCCACCTCCATAACAGGGTGCAATGACTGAGCCAAGGCATGCTGAGATATGCTCAGTCTAATGTCTTCTATTTTCTTCTCAAAGTAATCCAAGAAGTCCTGAGCTACAAACAGAGAATGACTAACAGGTGGCCGTCTATGGATAAGAAATGCAACCGTGTCAAACAAAAATTTTGAGTTGTGCTTGTTTTTATTAATCAAATCCGAATAGTAGTGTTGTGTGGGCCGCCAGAAGAAGAGGTACTGCTGGCCCACCACCAGATGGCGCCCTGCCTGAAGTGCGGGCTTCAGGCACGAGAGGGCGCTGCAGCCTTACAGGAACAGCCGAGGTGACAGCTGTCACTCATCAACTATGACAGCTGTCACCGATCATCTGCATCTCACCCTGGATAAAAGCAGGATGACACCTCCACCACGTCGCCAAGATATCGACTTCTTTGAGAGGTAACTTTCTCTGCCTGCATTGATTGATTCCAAGAGCTATTGTGTTGCAGCTGTCTAACCAGAGGACCGGCGTGGGTCGCGACTGTTTCGTCCTACTTCCTGTCAGATAAGTGGTTAAACAGACGCTGCACGAGTGTGTGTTAGAGGTGGAGGTGGAATTCCCACCGTTATTGTTACGGGGTGTATACACACCCACACTTGACTGTCTTTGTTCTCCGCCAGCAGTACCAGATCCGACACGCTGAGACGGTGGCCACCTGGGGACTTCGGGACTTGGCGGCTCCAGTATCCTTCGGTTCGGTGGCGGTGGAAATCGTGTGGTTCCGGTTCATCTCCAGACGGGCGTCTCCTATCGTCGAGCCTGCCCACACGACACCTTCATTCATTGACTTGTATCTATTCTATAATCTGCTGTGTGTGGTTGTGACATTCACAACAGTAAAGTGTTCTAATTTAACTCCCTCTATTGTCCGTTCATTTACGCCCCCTGTTGTGGGTCCGTGTCACTACACTTTCCCAACAAGTAGGCCCCTTTGTAGTCCATAGTGCATGCTTATACTCTACGACTGCATCATGCCATGTAAGGTGGATAAATAAATTCATAAATTCCAAAACTCGACAAGACAATTTTCATACATTTTTAAGGTAATCTTCTTAAAAATGTATGAAATGGATTGTTATCATTCCTAATCCACATAAATTGGCCATGTTAATATCTAGTATATTTAAATAAGTCACAAAGGAGTTTCAAAATAGAACTACAGTCAGCTCCATAACTGCAGTAGTTGGACACTGACAGTTTTTGCCCCAGTACACCACCACAGTGGAGTTGAAATAAAATCAAGATGTGTCCAAAGACCTGGACACCACTGATTGACCTTTGGCAAATTTGGCCTGGTCTGAGCAATTCCAGAGCTGACCTACACATGCGTGCCCAATCTATACTTTTATAGATATTTTTTTGAGAGAGAGAAGTAAGAGTCAGTGAACATGTCTTGGACTTCATTCATATCATTGACAACAAATACAAACATTGTGGTACTGGATGGTAAATCTGTCTAGAGCTGGAGGAAGGCAAGAAAAAGACAAGTGAGGGAAGCCAAAAAGACACTTGCACCACTTCTACAGGCTTAATTATATTTAGTTTGTGCAGTTACCTGTGTGAAGTAAGTCCCTTCGGCTGCTCCCTTGTTTGCACTCGGGGTCGCCACAGCAAATCCGAGGTGGATCTGCATGTTGAATTGGCACAGGTTTTACACCAGATGCCCTTCCAGACGCAACTCCACATTACATGGGGAAATGTGGCATGGGTGGGGATTGAACCAGGAACATTCGCACCAAAAACAAGCTCACTAACCACTTGCCCATCACCCCATTATGCAGTTACCTATGTATAAGACCTGAAAATGATGGGAATGTGTGTAAAAAAGGCTGTCATGGTGCGGTTAGGAGATGTTGAACCCAATAACCAGACAGTGAGGAAACTAGGGAAGTAGACTCACGTGGAACAAAGAATAAAACCGTGCACACACAAAGTCGGTGTTGCAGACCAAATGGTAACCTCCCAAAAAATTGGTCCGCCCTGCTTTCCTTCACTGCGCATGCGTCATTTGGGACCACAGCAGCTCTTTACACCCAAAGTGATTAAATGGATTAATGTGATTATTAACCATCAGATGACAAGGTAAATTCTTTTAAATCATTCTAAAGTCAGTTTTAAGTAGAAATGAGGCCGTTTTAAGCAGAAACGACGCGATAATCCTTGAGTTGCTACTGACGTCCTGAAATGATGGAGGCGCAGTGAACGCAGCAGCTAGCAGCTCGTGCTGCTGTGGTGGTGCTCTGATCGCTTCCTCTGTCTTTTATGACGAAATAATGCTGAATTTATGTGGAAATTATTGTTGTACAAAAGCTTCAGATATCTGTCGCTGAGACAGATGATGACTGGAGTGCAGTCTGAAGAAGAAACGAGGTGGTAATCTGGGAACTGCGGCTGATGCTCAGAAATGACGTATGCGCAGTGAAGGCAGGGCGGAGTGATTTTTAGGCAGGACTGTTCGGTCGGCAACACCGGTACCGCAGACTGACACATAACCCAACCCCGCTGATAAACATACACAGGGGAAAAGACCTGCACATACACAATACAGAGGAGGAATGGGGCAACGTACACAACACACACACACACACACACACACACACACACACACACACACGCGCATGCGCGGGTAGGATGCGGGGAGCCAGGTGTACACAATGGATCAGGGAAGCCACACCCACATACATACAGGAGGGACGAGACGAAAACAAAACATAGTGCAAAACCTACAGGACAGACATCACAGGCAAACAAACAACCCAAAAATATACAAAAGAAAAGAACTAAAAACTACAACCAAACGGGCTGCTGGGGCAGAACCTCCACATGTCCTTTCTAAATGGCCAGCTGAGCTGTATAGGAGCATGCACTTGTGCTGTGCTTCGACACATCCAATGGGTAAAAATGCTAAATGGCTAATGTGATATTTTTATTAATTCCTTTGAATTAAAGCTTAATGTCAAAACTACAAGTACATCATGACCGTTTCATTTCACCTCCGATGTGGTGGTGTACAGAAGCAAAATTACAAAACTCGTTACTGTCCAACTACAACTGGGCTCAAAAGATGTTGATTTAATGTTCTGCAAGTAACACTTCGATCTATGTCCCGCATTGAAATTAGTACCAAAACCTATTCTAAATTATAATCATGCCATAATTTACAACATTTAGAAGAACCTTCTTGACTGATGTACAACACTATATCCACCTAGTCTTACCAAAAAGTGGTATGAAAACATACCTAAAGCTATGGCACAAAAATGTGTGCATATTTGTATACATTATTTTAACTGATTTCATATGTATCCCACATATTCCTCCACCATAAGACTGCAATGGCATCACTGATAATTGATTATTGATTGCTATACCATGGTCAGTGAGAATTCCATGTCTAACTGGCGTGCATTATTTTTGTGTATACGCACATGTAGTTTGGCGAGTTACGTCACTGTTATAATCACTCTGCTCTGGTCGTCACCATAGCAATGCGCAAATCAGTTGGCACAGATCACCTGTGTTTTGACAGGTGAATGACAGAAACGCAATAAACATGGATTTCCAAGTGAATTTTATTAGTTTTGGCCAAAATAAAATGTTTGAGGAATGGAAAGAGGAGGAGAGCAAACAAGAAGAACAGCAAAAGCAACGGCGTAAAGATGTAACATCAGACGAACTGGACAAGATTGAAGACGGGAAAGAGAAGAGAACGGTTCTATCCTTGCAGGCTGCCGGAGCGCTCCACATTAAAACAGCAAGCGTAATTTCTGGACATGTTACCAGAGCTGGACGCAGCTCGACACAGCAGAGACAGGGGCGGTGTGAGTGGCCCGCTGCGGCGCGAGCCCGCAGATTCAGTAAGCACATCTGAGACAAAATATCTTGAGACTGGTTAAAGAGGCCCCAAATACTCACACATTTTTATCAAGTTCTGTTAACTTAAATAAAATTTGTGTGTTAGCTCACTGTGTGGGACCATGGTATAAGCGGATTAAACAACTCGAAGCTGTGCATTATACGGTTTGAATGGACTTTGCGGAGTAACAGCTGATGTGGTGTTTTAGACTCCGCATCGTGCATTCAAACTGTATAATGCACGGCTTCTCATTGTTTAATCCTTACTTGATAACTGATTATTGTTATTCTAACCCTAAAACTAGCAAAAATATTAATGTACATTTCTGAATGCTAAATGCAAAATGTGCATTGTGCATGGAAATTTGTCACAATATGCACTTATGATATCACAGTCATGAGATGTTGACTGTAGTGTGTGGAGAATCCCACAAACAGAAGGATTAAGTTTGGGGAATAAAAGAGGTCATTGAAGGTACACAAAATTTCCCCCCTTGACGAAAATAAGTATTCAGAAATACAAACAAGGTAAGGAAAAACAAGCAAGCACTGCAATTAAAAGCCCGTTGTTCGCTTATAAAGCAGAATAAAATCACTGTACCAAAGGCAATAAAGTGCGGATAATGACCTCAGAATGCCAAAGTCTTATTTTCCCCCATTTTTAATTGTACTTGTATTCACCTTCACTGTTTCATGTTATGGGGGTCGGCCTTTTTAAACGTTTCACAGCTGCGTGTAGATGGGATGGGGACAGCGTCACGAGGCGCTTCCAGGCCCTGGTGAGCGGAGTCACCGTGCCAGCTCCCAAGACTTGGATTCATTAGTCGCTTTAGCGGCGCAAACATTTCCTTAAATGGTGAGGCCATGTGCTGGCGAGGACGCGCTCGCGCCTTGTTTCAATTATGTGGAATCAAACATTGCAGGTATGCTCGGCCCGGCATCTTTATTGTGAAAGAGGGGGAAGGAGAAAGTGGTTTACAAAGCCTCCAGCCTGCCTCCCCTGTGAAAGGCCGCCTTGTTTTATTTGAAACCTATTGTAAAACAAAAGAAAGTGGTAGTTGGCAAATGGTTATAATTTCGGTAACAACACAATTTCACTTTTCTCGTACAAAGCTGTGCTAAGGAATGCACACGATACTTTATAGTGAGGTGTGCTTGATTTTTTTTATACAACTTGTCAGCATTGTTAAAGTGTCTGAAAAGATTCCGATTGGATTACGTCACGTGTGTCACTCCCCTTGTGTGTGTTTCATTATGATCCTTGGACAGATCGTCCGTTTGCACGGTGGCATTCCGGCTGCGCGCGGCGTTCCTGGAGCCCCTGCAGTGCCCACAGCTGGTTCCAAACTTGGCCTTTTAGCTTATTGCCTCCACTCCGCTAAACAGCTCTAATGTGCTCACACATCTACTCTGACTTTAAGAGAGTCTTTACAGGTAATGAGATCACTGCATTGGAAAGAGATCATGAGCATATTTGGAATGTGTCCCAAACTGGAACAAATTAGAGTGATTCTGCACACTGACATGCAACCGTCTCGGTCACATAGAAGGAAAAGTGCCAAGCTCAGACTTTAACCATTAATTCAGAAAACAAGGTAATAGCACGAGTGGGTGGAAAGACAGTAATGATTACACAAGTCTGACATTGGATGCAAATTACTTTAACCTTCAAACAAACGATTAACCTTAGACTCAACATTGCCAGAGCAATTCTGGAATCCACCTGTGTGTGTCCCATTTGGTCAAAATCGGGTTGAAACTAAATTCCCCGTCCTCTGCGAAAATGGAATCTTTAAGGGAAATTCTGGGGTCAACCTTCATCTGCAAATCAAGTTTGGTAGAAATCAACTAAAGGAAAACAGACAGACAGAGAAGACATGACCTTGGCGCAATGACTGACTTTGGGAAAATCTGGCTTCGCCTGAGCAAATCCAGAACCCAAATGCATGTTCGTGCCAAGTTTGCAAACAGGTGTGATAAACTTCAATTTTGGCTGTTGACTCCAAAGACCTGGACACCATTGATAGACCTTTGGCAAATTTGGCCTGGTCTGGGTAATTCCAGAGCCGACCTTCACATGTGTGCCAAACTTGGTGAAAATCAGATTGGAAAACTTAAGTTTTGAACTTTGATGCAAGTTACCTTGAGCCCAATCAGTGACTGACCTTTGGCAAATCTGACCTCACCTGGGCACTTACGAAACCTTTTGTTCTCCTACAAAACTAGCATCGCCAAACAACTCTGTTAAGTGAATGTCTCTACAAGTTTAAGACTTTTTGCTTTTGCCACATATAGATACACTTCTGATGGCAGAGGCAAGGAAATTACTAAAAAACAGGATCTGAGGGTTGCTCCTGGACAAACGCAAATCCAAAAACACAGTATTAATACTTGAGATGTTTTCTTGTCAGGCTTGTGTAACCTGGACATTAAAATTGGTACAAGACAATTCAGCACTTTATTTTTATTAATTCAGAGCTGTATCCTCCTAATGTACACATACAGTGCCTGCAAATGGACATGTTTTATTTTGATACTCTGGCTTTGTGAGTGCATAACTAAACACTATACAGGTCACATTGTGCAAAACCAGTCCATCATTTAGAGTTACTGTGTATCCAGAAAGTATTCACAGGACTAAACTCTGTAAGTGAGATAGAGTATCTCGTGAATAGTTTTACATCCTCATTGAAGACAACTTTGGATGCTGTAGCTCCTCTAAAAAAGAGAGCTTTAAATCAGAAGTGCCTGACTCCGTGGTATAACTCACAAACTCGTAGCTTAAAGCAGATAACCCGTAAGTTGGAGAGGAAATGGCGTCTCACTAATTTAGAAGATCTTCACTTAGCCTGGAAAAAGAGTCTGTTGCTCTATAAAAAAAGCCCTCCGTAAAGCTAGGACATCTTTCTACTCATCACTAATTGAAGAAATAAGAACAACCCCAGGTTTCTTTTCAGCACTGTAGCCAGGCTGACAAAGAGTCAGAGCTCTATTGAGCTGAGTATTCCATTAACTTTAACTAGTAATGACTTCATGACTTTCTTTGCTAACAAAATTTTAACTATTAGAGAAAAAATTACTCATAACCATCCCAAAGACGTATCGTTATCTTTGGCTGCTTTCAGTGATGCCGGTATTTGGTTAGACTCTTTCTCTCCGATTGTTCTGTCTGAGTTATTTTCATTAGTTACTTCATCCAAACCATCAACATGTTTATTAGACCCCATTCCTACCAGGCTGCTCAAGGAAGCCCTACCATTATTTAATGCTTCGATCTTAAATATGATCAATCTATCTTTGTTAGTTGGCTATGTACCACAGGCTTTTAAGGTGGCAGTAATTAAACCATTACTTAAAAAGCCATCACTTGACCCAGCTATCTTAGCTAATTATAGGCCAATCTCCAACCTTCCTTTTCTCTCAAAAATTCTTGAAAGGGTAGTTGTAAAACAGCTAACTGATCATCTGCAGAGGAATGGTCTATTTGAAGAGTTTCAGTCAGGTTTTAGAATTCATCATAGTACAGAAACAGCATTAGTGAAGGTTACAAATGATCTTCTTATGGCCTCGGACAGTGGACTCATCTCTGTGCTTGTTCTGTTAGACCTCAGTGCTGCTTTTGATACTGTTGACCATAAAATTTTATTACAGAGATTAGAGCATGCCATAGGTATTAAAGGCACTGCGCTGCGGTGGTTTGAATCATATTTGTCTAATAGATTACAATTTGTTCATGTAAATGGGGAATCTTCTTCACAGACTAAAGTTAATTATGGAGTTCCACAAGGTTCTGTGCTAGGACCAATTTTATTCACTTTATACATGCTTCCCTTAGGCAGTATTATTAGACGGTATTGCTTAAATTTTCATTGTTACGCAGATGATACCCAGCTTTATCTATCCATGAAGCCAGAGGACACACACCAATTAGCTAAACTGCAGGATTGTCTTACAGACATAAAGACATGGATGACCTCTAATTTCCTGCTTTTAAACTCAGATAAAACTGAAGTTATTGTACTTGGCCCCACAAATCTTAGAAACATGGTGTCTAACCAGATCCTTACTGTGGATGGCATTACCCTGACCTCTAGTAATACTGTGAGAAATCTTGGAGTCATTTTTGATCAGGATATGTCATTCAAAGCGCATATTAAACATTTAGGACTGCTTTTTTGCATTTACGCAATATCTCTAAAATCAGAAAGGTCTTGTCTCAGAGTGATGCTGAAAAACTAATTCATGCATTTATTTCCTCTAGGCTGGACTATTGTAATTCATTATTATCAGGTTGTCCTAAAAGTTCCCTAAAAAGCCTTCAGTTAATTCAAAATGCTGCAGCTAGAGTACTGATGGGGACTAGAAGGAGAGAGCATATCTCACCCATATTGGCCTCTCTTCATTGGCTTCCTGTTAATTCTAGAATAGAATTTAAAATTCTTCTTCTTACTTATAAGGTTTTGAATAATCAGGTCCCATCTTATCTTAGGGACCTCGTAGTACCATATCACCCCAATAGAGCGCTTCGCTCTCAGACTGCAGGCTTACTTGTAGTTCCTAGGGTTTGTAAGAGTAGAATGGGAGGCAGAGCCTTCAGCTTTCAGGCTCCTCTCCTGTGGAACCAGCTCCCAATTCAGATCAGGGAGACAGACACCCTCTCTACTTTTAAGATTAGGCTTAAAACTTTCCTTTTTGCTAAAGCTTATAGTTAGGGCTGGATCAGGTGACCCTGAACCATCCCTTAGTTATGCTGCTATAGACGTAGACTGCTGGGGGGTTCCCATGATGCACTGTTTCTTTCTCTTTTTGCTCTGTATGCACCACTCTGCATTTAATCATTAGTGATCGATCTCTGCTCCCCTCCACAGCATGTCTTTTTCCTGGTTCTCTCCCTCAGCCCCAACCAGTCCCAGCAGAAGACTGCCCCTCCCTGAGCCTGGTTCTGCTGGAGGTTTCTTCCTGTTAAAAGGGAGTTTTTCCTTCCCACTGTAGCCAAGTGCTTGCTCACAGGGGGTCGTTTTGACCGTTGGGGTTTTACATAATTATTGTATGGCCTTGCCTTACAATATAAAGCGCCTTGGGGCAACTGTTTGTTGTGATTTGGCGCTATATAAAAAATTGATTGATTGATTGACATGAATACATAAATAGCAAGGCATTTATTATCTACATTATGAGAAGACTTTTTAAAGAGTGTAAAATAAAACATGTACAAAGTTGTTGCACACCTGATTTCATCATCCATCTTAATGTTTTACTACGGACATCGTCATTTTCCAATTAAGCAGACGTTACCCAACCCTACCGAACCACACTGACTACACCATGGCAATTCCAACAACAGACTCCCACTCCAGGCAAAGATGATGACACATTCTATAGCTTCCAGCAGAGAAAGCTGAGGGACTTCACTTTGGATAAAAAGCAAATGCCAAAAGCATAACAGACCAATTATATCAAATGCTTGTGTAAAAGCTTGATTTGTTGCAAATGGCCCTACACTTTGAGGGAGAACCCAAAGAACATGATGCGCAACAATAAAAACAACAGTAGGATGCCATCAGGGTCCGAGAGACCCGTTGCCAAAGTTTCAGCCAGTAATCATTAAAACATTCAAACAAAGCTGGAATTTCAGTGTTGTGCAAACTCTTATTTTTCCTATTATCCAAATTCTTGCAGCCTCCAAAGTATCAGTCAAGTCTCAAGCACCCAGAGTTACTCTCTGCTAGAATTTGTTTTTTCAGCTTCTCCCTTTTTCCACATGGGGTTGCCACAGCATATCCAGTCTGGATCTGCAAGTTGATTTGGCAACGGTTTTACACCAGATAGCCTTCCTGACACAATTCCACATTACATGCAGAATGAAGAAGGGTGGTCTAGAACTGGAGAACCTGCTCTGGAAACAAGCACACGAACCCTTTGCCCCACGATATACCCGAGAAAATTCTCCAATGAAGCAAAGAGTGCAATTTGCAGCCATATCAACTTTTAAATACTATAGACATCTGATTACATCTCATATATAGTTTGTGTGTGTATGCTTATAACATATACTGTAATTGTGTGTAATATGTAATGTAATATATGTAATGTATGGACATAAGTACTTATGGACCTAAGTACATCCGGGCATTGGCGTGAGAAATTAAGTCAATGCAGAAATGACAAATCTTGCAGTTCCTTGAATGGCCGCGTGACACAGAGTCCAAACGTGAGTCGACTCCCCAGAGATGCCCATGTTTAAATGCCTAATTTTACAGTGGTAGTGACCATGTTACAGCATGGTACAAAAATGGTTTTGGTCTCTATAGTTAGTTTTCCTATTCATGACAACTGTACAGGGAGTGATTATATATATATATATATATATACGAGGTCTCTTAGATAATAAACCGACCCTTTTATTTTTTTTTTAACTATATGGATTTGAATGACATGCGATTACACCAATCATGCTTGAACCCTCGTGCACATGCGTGAGTTTTTTCACGCGTGTCGGTGACGTCATTTCCCTGTGGGTAGGCCTTGAGTGAGATGTTGTCCCGCCCTCTCGGCTGAATTCCTTTGTTTCACACGCTGCTCGAGACGGCGCGCGTTGCTTTATCAAAAATTTTTCTGGACCTGTGAGGAATATCCGAGTGGACACTATTCGAGAAATTAAGCTGGTTTTCTGTGAAAAGTTTAACGGCTGATGAGAGATTATGGGGTGTTTCTGTCGGTGTAAGGACTTCCCACGGAGCGGGACGTCCTGCAGCGCTTCCAGGCGCTGTCGTCGGCCTGTTTCGAGCTGAAAACATCCTAATTTAAGGCTTAATTCACCCAGGACATCGTGAGAGAACAGAGAAGATTCAGAAGAGGCTGGCATGAGGAATTTATGCGGACATTCCACTGTTTAAGGACATTTTTTTAATGAAAGACGTACGCGCAAATTCGCCGAGTCGTTTCCGTGACGACTCGGCAAATCTGTGTGCGCCGCGACAGGAAAAACACCTCTGTGTTGAAAACCATTTGTAGAATTCAGGCGGCTTTTAATGGCTTTCAACAAGTGAGTAACTGAGAAATTGTTTAACAGCTTGGGCATGTTCCAACTTGCCCGTTAAGATTTCCAACGGAGGTGTTTTCCTGCCGCGACCCCCGCGGTCGGGTCCAGCCCGACATGCGACTCTGCCCGCACGTTCTTTCATTACAAAATGACCGTTAACAATGGAATGTCCGAATAAACTCCTCATGCCGAGTTCTTCTGAAAGTTCTCTGTTCTCTGACGACTTACTGCGTCAACAGAGCCTGAAATGTGGAAGTTTTCAACTTGAAACGGCGAGACGCTTCCGCCTCGAAGCGCAGATCGCCGTCAGGCGCCGTGGACCGTCCTTAAAGCGACACTACCAGACCAAAATCTCTCATCAGCCGTTAAAATTTTTACCGAAAACCAGCTGAATTTATTGAATGGTGTCCACTCAGTTGTGCCTTACAGTTTTGAAAAAAATTTTATCAAACAAAGCAACAGTCTCTGAGCCATTCCTAAACAATGAAAAAAATCGACGAGCGGGTGGACGACTCCTCACTCAAAGACTGCCCACAGGCGAATGACGTAACCGACAGGCGTGAAAAAACTCTCGCATGCCCACGAGGGTTCAAGCATGTCTGATGTAATCACACGTGATTCAAATCCATATGGTTTTTGAAAAAAATAATAAGGTCGGATACTTTTCTAATAGACGTCGTATATATCAGTTTAAGGTATTTTAAGCTTAAAGGTTATGAATAATTAGGATCATGGTCACATTAAGTGACAGCTACTGTGTGCCTGTGAACAGAGTCCAGGGCCCCTCTAGCAGAGGTCACTGCTAGCAGTGGCTGTTAGCTTCTGTGAGCTTGACTGTATTTATAATTTCTCAGCAATTTATTACAAAGCTTTGAGATAATATGGCTTGCTGTGCAGTTAATTGTATGAAAGGACCATCTAAGAAGTCTGCGCTCCAGTATTTCCACAGTGAATTTTCAATATTATTTGATTTGTATGTTAGCACTAATATTTCCACTGTTACTCCAAGGCTACTAAAGCAAGAAACCAGTCATAATTTGAGCTGCAAGATGGGTCTTCCAAAAACCTTTGGGTGACATCATGAAGGCTTGGGGTAATTTTTGATCCTATGTTGTCCTTTGACCTCCACATTAGAGATATTACGAGGACTGCTTTCTTCCACCTGTGAAATATAGCAAAGATTCATCCCATCCTGTCTATGGCTGATGCTGAGACCCTGATTCATGCATTTGTTTCTTCTAGATTGGACTACTACAATGTTCTATTTTCTGGTTTACCGCAGTCCAGCATTAGGGGTCTCCAATTGGTTCAAAATGCTGCTGCCAGACTTTTGACACAAAGTAGAAAGTTCGACCACATTACACCCATTTTGGCATCTCTTCAATGGCTTCCTGTCCCTGTGAGATCAGATTTAAAGGTTCTGCTACTAACCTATAAAATTGTTCCGGGACTGGCACCCCCCTACTTAGCTGACCTAATTAAACCCTACGTACCGGCCTGGGCTATGCATTCTCAGGGTGCAGGACTACTTTGTGTCCTTAGGGTGAATAAAAAGTCTGCGGGTCAGAGAGCTTTCCTTATCGTGCACCTGTTTTGTGGAATGATGTCCCTGCATCAATAAGACAGTCAGATTCTGTGGAGATTTTCAAGTCCAGACTTAAGACCCACTTATTTTCCCTTTCGTATGGCTAGCATACTGACATAGTATGTTACTGCTTTTATCCTTTTAAATTCATTTATTAGTAAAGAGAGCGCACCACAGCCTCAACTTTATCTAAAGTCTGGGGCTTTTAGTGAAGCTTAGGGCTAGTGGCCGGCCATCACCTTAGTATTTCTTCTGTTTTTCTTGTTGCTTAATGCTGACAAATTATACTGTATTTGTTGTCTTTCTGCCACCAGATTCTGTTTTTTCACTCTGTTTGAGGTGCGACTCCATCCAGAAGTGGGAGTGGGCGTCTTCTTCTGCAGGCCTCCCATCCTGTACACCAGTGTTCTCTCCCCAAAATTTTCTGTATATTTGTATTGTCAATCGTGTCGGTAGCATGGCCCAAGCAGGGGGGTCACCCCTTTGAGTCTGGTCTGCTTGAGGTTTCTTCTTCAAATCATCAGAGGGAGTTTTTCCTTCTCAATCTTGCCTGTGTGCTTGCTCTAGGGGTTGGTACGGTTAGACCTTACTTGTGTGAAGCGCCTTGAGGCAGCTTTGTTGTGATTTGGTGCTATACGAGGTCTGTCCAAAAAGTAACGGACCTTTTTATTTTTTAAAAAACTATATGGATTTGAATCACGTGTGATTGCATCAGCCAAGCTTGAACCTTCGTGCGCATGCGTGAGTTTTTTCACGCCTGTCGGTTGCGTCATTCGCCTGTGGGCAGGCTTTGAGTGAGCACTGGTCCAGCCCCCTCCTCAGATTTTTATTGTCAGGGAAATGGCAGAGCGACTGCTTGCTCCATGAAATTTTTTTCAGAAACTGTTAGAGACAGCCAGTTGGAAAACATTCAAAGATTCAGATGGCTTTCGGTGAAGATTCTGTTGGCGTCACACGGATTAAGGAGTGTTAAAACCTTTTTAATGACAGCCCACAGCGGCGGAGGGTGCGCGGCGCACCGAGCGGCCATCGACAGGCTGGAACGACCAGATCATTTCCAAACTGAACGCTGTGTTGATCCGGCACATCGTGTGACTACCACAGAAATGGCAAGAGAGCTGGACATAGCACTTTTGCGGCACATTCCACTGTTACAGGAGATTTTGTAATGAAGACGTGCGGAGGATTTCGCGCGTCGGCATGGACCGCTCATGGTGCACAACAAAAGAACACCTCCGTGTTGGAAACCATTTGGAAGATTCAGACGGCTTTCGATGGCTTTTCAGTCGAGTGAGTATCCGAGAAATTGTGTAACAGCTGGACATGCCACAACATGTCCTGTGAGACTTCCAACACAGAGGTGTTTTTTTTTTGTTGCGTGGAGCAAAGCAGCAGTCGCTCTGCCCTTTCCCTGACAATAAAAATCTGACGAGGGGGCTGGACCAGTGCTCACTCAAAGCCTGCCCACAGGCGAATGACGCAACCGACAGGCGTGAAAAAACTCACGCATGCGCACGAAGGTTCAAGCTTGGCTGATGCAATCACACGTGATTCAAATCCATATAGTTTTTGAAAAAAAAAACGGTCCGTTACTTTTTGGACAGACCTCGTATAAATGAAATAAATTGAATTAAATTGAAGGCTTGGTCAAGTATATACAGTAGTGTTCAGAATATAGTAGTGCTATGTGACTAAAAAGATTAATCCAGGTTTTGAGCATATTTCTTATTGTTACATGGGAAACAAGGTACCAGTAGATTCAGTAGATTCTCAGAAATCCAACAAGACCAAGCATTCATGATATGCACACTCTTAAGGCTATGAAATTGGGCTATTAGTACAAAAAAGTAGAAAAGGGGTGTTCACAATAATAGTAGCATCTGCTGTTGACGCTACAAACTCAAAACTATTATGTTCAAACTGATTTTTTAGCAATTCTGTGAATCACTAAACTAGTATTTAGTGGTATAACCACAGTTTTTCATGATTTCTTCACATCTGCGAGGCATTAATTTTGTTGGTTTGGAACCAAGATTTTGCTCGTTTACTAGTGTGCTTGGGGTCATTGTCTTGTTGAAACACCCATTTCAAGAGCATGTCCTCTTCAGCATAAGGCAACACGACCTCTTCAGTATTTTGACATATCCAAACTGATCCATGATACCTGGTATGCGTATATAGGCCAACACCATAGTAGGAGAAACATGCCATATCATGACGCTTGCACCACCATGCTTCACTGTCTCACTGTGAACTGTGGCTTGAATTCAGAGTTTGGGGGTCATTTCACAAAACTGTCTGCGGCCCTTGGACTCAAAAAGAACAATTGAACTCATCAGTCCACAAAATATTCCTTCATTTCTTTTAGGCCAGTTGATGTGTTCTTTGGCAAATTGTAACCTCTTCTGCACGTCTTTTATTAAAGAGGGACTTTGCGGGGGATTCTTGCAAATAAATAGCTTCACACAGGCATCTTCTAACTGTCACAGCACTTACAGGTAACTCCAGACTGTCTTTGATCATCCTGGAGCTGATCAATGGGTGAGCCTTTGCCATTCTGGTTATTCTTCTATCCATTTTGATAGTTATTTCCTACTTCCACGCGTCTCTGGCTTTTTTTGTCCATTTTAAAGCATTGGAGATCATGTAGATGAACAGCTTATAATTTTTGCACCTGTGTATAAGTTTCCCCTCTCCAATCAACTTTTTAATCAAACTACACTGTTCTTCTGAACAATGTCTTGAACATCCCTTTTCCTCAGGCTTTCAAAGCGAAAAGCATGTTCAGCAGGTGTGGCTGCATCCTTAAATAGGGGCCCTGATTCACACCTGTGTTCAAAAACTGACGACTCACTGACTGAATGCCACACTATATTATTGTGAACACCCTTTTCTACTTTTTTTTTACTAACAGCCCAATTCATAACCTTAAGAGTGTGCATATCATGAATGCTTGGTCTTGTTGGATTTGTGCGAATCTACTGAATCTACTGGTACCTTGTTTCCATGTAACAATAAGAAATATACTCAAAACCTGGATTAATCTTTTTAGTCACATAGCACTACTATTATTCTGAACACTAGTTACAGGGTCTATGCTCTGGAGTGGTCTTTGCAAGCTGTGCAGCCCTCTTTAGTTGTGTCTTTGCAAGGACCTTCTTGGAATCCTCTGTTTTTTTTTAATACTTGCATGTTGAATTTGTAATGGGTGAACTGAAAAATGGCAGAACTGACTCCCATTTGAGATTCCCGCACTGCAGTTTTCTCTGTTATACATTCAAATGTGAATTTTACATGAGAAGTGTGTTTTGGTCCCAATATGGATCTTCCGGATGATTTTCTCATGGATAGTACGACAATGAACAGCAGCTAAAGCAGCCAGCTTGATGAGAGAGAGCAGCGCGCGCCCCAGGCAACACGACAAAAGTGAGCAACTTTTATGTACGCGTTATGTGTTGTGTATCTCAGTAAAAAGTGATAATAATGCAAATAACATGCTGTTGTCATGCGGTATGCATTTTTCTGAGTCCCTCCGTCCATCCCGTCGCCCGCAATGACAACTATTTGCCCTCGTCTAACTCAGGCGAATAGCTGTCATTTTGGGTGACTGGGCACGGACTCCGGGCCTCTTGAAAATGCATACCGCCCTCCAAAGCATGTTATTGTATTACTATCAATGCTAACAAACAAATGAAATTAAACAAAAATTTCACTTAACAGACACACTGGAACATTTATTCTTCAGAGAATCCTATTTGTGCCTAACAAAGGCTGAACCCCCCCCCCCCCCACACACACACCACACACACACACACACACACACACACACACCTCCACAAAAGAGCAGAGATACTTTCCTTTTCTTTATTATTTAAATTTTACATTGTAGGTTTGGCTCATCCAAAGAATTTCTTTGATTACTTTTGATTGTCAAGTGTGTTATAACTGTATTTAATGGGTGAACTTTTAATTTTGACAACTTCAGAGCAGACAAAACCTCCAGCACCCTTCTAATGGGGTCACTGACCCGACACTGGGAACCAGGGCCTTAGATAGTCTGTTAGTACTTGTAACTGCACAGCAAGCCATATTATCTCAGATATTTGAAATAAAATGCTCAAAAATGACAAGCATCATCAAGTCTACAGCAGCTAGTAGCTACTGCTAGCAAAGCAATGGAATCTGTGACCATGTCATGATTTATTTAAATATTTATGGCTTAAAATAGCTTAAACTGGTGAGTTATAAAAATACACCCCCATACAGTTGTCAGGAAGGGGGAAACTAGCTTGAGACCAAACCGCAAGAAAGAAAAGATTATTTGCTGGTATAAAGTAAACAATATGTAAAAAGACGTCTTTAGCTTTAGCCTGATTGACTGAAAGCAAAATGAAGGTGATTTTATTGTCTAAAAGTCACTTTTGTGTTGTACATTTATACATGCTAGGTGTACCACAGGTACTGATTTAATTTATTTGCTTCTTCACATAAGAGAAAAGAATAAGAGAGCAGCAACGTTAATTAGCTAATATTACATAAGTAAAATGCTAGCTTCAGCTGGCTAATATTAATTAGATAAACTCACAAAGTGTGTATCAATAGTAAATAAAATGTCAAATGAACTGACTTTTTTACAGTGTGTAATCAGTGTTTTTTGTAAACTTAAAATGGTTAAAATCTGTGTTTTATGAGGATGCACTAAAAAGACTAGTGCTGCTTATTAGGCGGACAGATTTTCCAAAGATAATACTTTGAGGAGAAAAGTGAGAGTTTTTTTTTTATAGTGCATCTCAGAGAAAATTCTTAAAATGTGTTTCCTCTCTTGAAAGCATGAAATTGGCCGTGCTTGTGGTTTGTGTTGCGGTGTCGCGTCACGCCATGCTAAGCTAAGATGCTACATACGGGACACCAGCCATTCTCACTGAGGAAGCCACTTCTGCGATCATTCGTCCTATTAAGATATCCCATAATCCCTTGCGCGCCAGAGTCGCAGTAGTCAAAACAACATGGGGAATCCACATGACAACAATTGCAAATGAACATTATATGAAAATGTAATTTTTTAATGCTTTTCATCATGTTAATAAGAGACTGCATGCATAGGACCCTGAAAACTTGCTAAACTAATTTTCCAATTAATCCGTGTCTGCTACGTTTAACCTGCGTGGAACTTCATAAACACAAACCGAATTTCAGAGATCTTATATTTATTACTCTGGAACAAAGAGGACAGTGTTGTAAAGGACAATAAGAAGGACGTTAAAGAGCAAACTTCACTTTCCCCCAGAATGACATGAACAGGAAGCGACTGCACCTCACAGCGATTCCCACTGAAAATAACAACCTGAGCTTCTCGCATGTTTACATAAAACAAACACAATAACACCGTCTATAAGCTCAGAGAATATATTCACAAGAGTTTTAGGCATAATATACAAAACGTTTTATGTTGCGATGTTAATGCTCTTGTCCATGTGCAGCAGTTAAATTGCAGCCTTAACAGACCGACTCAGTGACAGTCCTCAGTGTTAAAGACATCTCACAGAGCGGCAAACTCTCCAAAATTTTGTGAGATTTTGCAGAATTTGAAACCTCATTAGGGCGAATGGAGTCGGACAGAATGTGATGACAAGTGACTGCCGGTAACAGGACAGCCAGAAATAGACCAGCACCAGAGTGTTATCGGCCAAGCTGAGCTAAACCGATAGCTAAGCTAAGCTACTAGCAGCCAGTGTTCCGTTGAGATGAGCACCCCCATAATGTTGAGCACCCTGTAGCATAAATCGACAGTTACGTGACAGTTACATAAATCGACAGTTATGTGACGGGTGGAAGTGTCCCGTCGAGATGAGCAGCCCCACGCAACTGCACATGCACACCTTACCATCGAGTTGAGGTTCTCCACCGAAGAAAACCCACGTAAATTTTGTCTTTAATAAAATACAGTAATAAGTGTCTTTTCAATTTAAAAAAGTAAAGATTTGCATGTACACAACAGAATATTGTGACTGGATGATGGGGAGTTCATCTTGATGGGGAGATACACTTGCACCAGTTGTGGTAAAGAGAGGTAGCTCAACCTCGACGGGTGAGGTGTTAAAATCCAGGGTAGAGAGAGATGCACAAGCGTTCGCATGCGCCGTTGCGCGTGGAGCTCATCTCGACAGGTAGCTCATCTCATCAGACACTGGTTTCTGTTGGAGCAACATTGTCTTCCTGTGACAAAAGACAGCTCCACACATAACTGGGTGTGAACGCAGCAGAGTGAATCAGAGACACCACTTTCACGGTATGAACTCGTTATTCATTATTAATAAGTCGTTTTCTGAGCGTTTTCCTGCAATCTTGGATTCTTTTGTTCACGTGAACAACCAGATGATGTGCTGTGCCTTTCTGTACTCTGATTGGCTGTCGCCCTGTGCTTCCCAGCATCCCTCGTACAAGTTGGGGAAACCTCTATGTGATTTAAGACGTCATTATGGCTGCTATAATAGACTGTATGGGTCACTGCCGTAAGTAGTTCAAGGCTGTCAGCTCTCTTGGAATTTTCCCCTTCAGGAGAACTATTTATTAATTTTTCCTAGACCACGCAAAGTTTGATCATATTGGCAATGTCATTTTATGAATCCCCTATTTTTAAAGGTGAATAAAAATTATAGTGTTGCCAAGTAAAATTCTTTTCATGACTTAAATCTTAAAATTTGAGAAGGCTGTTTAACTTTAAATGAGCCATCACAGTGTGGACAACCCAAACTCACAGCAGATCGTGGGGACTTGGTTACGAAAAGTACATTCATCTATGGGTTCGTGACAGGGGTACGAAAATGCAACAAATTATTTCAAAATGAGGGGTGAAAAGGAGGGGGTCTGGGGAGTCATGGTAACATTTGGGGAGGGTACACACTTATGCTATGGTGAGAGTAAGTAGAAGGGGAAGATTCTAATATCAAAATAAAAAACCATGTCACAAAAGCAGGTGCATTTCATGATTGGGGGGCATGAAAAAAAACGTGAGACCGGGGTGTGATGGGCGTGAGACATATTCAGCTAAGGAGAAGAAATGGTATGATCCAGTTTTGGGGTGTCTGAAATTGTAGTACTTGCATTATTTCTTCTATTATTATTGCACGAGGTCTGTTAGAAAAGTATCGGACCTTTTATTTTTCCAAACCTGATGGATTGAATCACGTGTGCTTGCATGAGCAAACCTTGAACCTTCGTGCACATGCGTGAACTTTTTCATGCCTGTCGATTGCATCATTTGCTGGTAGCAGGGCCTTTGTGTGGGAGCTGTGCAGTGCGCTTGGCGGATTTATTTTCAAGGAAAAAGACGGAAGACTGGAGCAGGGCTGCATCAAATTTTGCCAGAAAACTGGGCGACAGCCAGGTGGAAACCATTCGGAATGATTTCAGACGGCTTTCGGTGACTTTTCAGTCATGTGACTATACGAAAACTTGTAGAAGTGTGGACATGTCACAGAATGTCCTGTAAGACTCAACACGGAGGTGCTTTTGCTCCGCCGTCAGAAGCTTCGGCACGAATTTTACCGCCACTCTTTTCCATGGCCAAATCTTCTGTCACAGCATTTTTTCTGTCACAGGGAATGTGCCGAAACAAAGTGCTGATGTCCAACTCTTCTGCAATTTCTCGGATAGTCACATGACGGTCCCGTATCACCACAGCGTTCACTTTGGATGAATCTGGTCATTTCAGCATGTTGATGGCCGACCAGAGCGTGGCTCGCTCTCACACCGTTGTGCGGACGTCTTTAAACCAGTTGTACCACTCCTAATCTGTGTGATGCCCATAGCATAGTCACCGAAAGCCGTCTCTGAATGATCTGAATGGTTTCCACCTGGCTGTCACCCAGTTTTCTGGCAAAATTTAGATGCAGCGCTACTCCAGTCGTTCCGTCTTTTTCCATGAAATGAAAATCCGCCGAGCGCACAGCACACGTCCCACACAAAGGCTTGCTTACCAGGAAATGACGCAATCGATAGGCGTGAAAAAGTTCACGCATGTGCACGAAGGTTCAAGGCTGGCTCATGCAAGCACACGTGATTCAAATCCATCAGGTTTTTGCAAAAAATAAAAAGGTCTGATACTTTTCTAACAGACCTCGTATTAAGATTCTTCCAGACATGAATAAAGTCCCTTCGGCTGCTCCCCTTGTTTGCACTCGGTTTGGGGGTTCAATGAGTTTCATATCGGGCATATTAAACTCATGGTCGACACAAATTAAAAATAGAAATATTCATGACAAAATAGTAAAATACAATACTAAAGTTTTTAATAAACCACGACTGGAGTGAAGGAAAGAATAAAAAAAAAAGAAAAGAAAAAAGAAAGAATTAACTGACCCAAGTGTGCTGACCTTTTTAAAAGCAACATCACATTCACCAGTAATGTGTCGGCCTCCTGCTTTTCCGCTCAGTTGTTCACTTTTCGAAGTGTCTCTTTCTCTTTGCTTATTCTACATAAATTATTGACTGGCTAATTTGGTCGACCGGTTGCTGTTAGAGCCGCAGCAACGGTGTGACAGCTTTATCTATTAGTCCAGGCGCAATGATAGCCTTGTTCTGACTGTGCACGTGCAGACAGGAGACAGACACACACACAAACACTGCGTGTGCAGCCTGAGTACGATTGTTCATACATGTACGTCATGTGACTGTGTGTCAGCGTGCCGTGCAAGTCAGGCATCGGGGGCGGGTGTTGGGGGGTTGATGCTCCTCTTCAGTTGCATTAGTACAGGAGCGGGACTGGGACACCATCAACATCCTTAATCAATATGCGAGGAGTAAATTACTGAGGACTCGTGCTTAAGCAAGAATCTGATATTGGGTTCATGTTCGTCCACCAAATGGACCGAATCAATGCGATGTGATATGTGCCTTAGGCCCCCACACCCCCCCCCAAACCCCTCCCCTCATTTCGCCTCCTGTCACCCTGTCCTCCGCCCTCTCACATCCTCATGGACACTTGAGGAAAGGAAGGAAAACTGATCAAAGTGACAAAGGGGAAGGATTGGCTGAGCTAAGAGGACAGCACTGAACTTGTCCAGACAGCAGGAGTGCATTAAGATGAAAAGCTTAGATTAGGCTGAAAGAAAGTACCTTAAAAAATAAAAAAATAAAAATAATATTTGGGGACGTGATGATCTAGTGGTTAAGTGTTGGGGCTTCAGACCAGAGGATCCTCAGTTCAAAACCTAGCCAGACCAGGAGCTCTTGGGCAAGATCTTAATCCCCTAGTTGGTCCCGGTGTGTAGTGAGCGCCTTGCATGGCAGCACCCTGACATTGGTGTGTTTGTGTGAATGGGTGAATGTGAGGCATCACTGTAAAGCACTTTGACCTTCTGATGCAGATGGAAAAGCGCTATATCCATGTATTCCATGCAGTCCATGTATTTACCATTTGGGCATTATTTATGAAGGTGTGAGAGAGTTAAAAAAAATCATGTAATTTCTTCATTCAATCAAAAGCTTCAAACCCAAGAGTGCAAACACATGCAGTGCAAACGTAAAGGGACATTCTGGAAATTTTCAACCTCAGCTCAATTTTTGTTGATGTTTTGGGGTTTTGTTTTAGAGACAGAATGCTAATGATCGGTTCAATATGCATTAAAACGCTAAGACTAGTAGGCCAAACATGATTATTGGCTGCACCAGCCAGTAGCAAGTAGCCCCGCCACCATCTTGTTTAAGGAAACCTCCATTTTTTTCTGCTCTATTTTTGCATGTTTTGGGGTCATTGTTGATACGCGAGCAATATCACCCAAGTCATCTAGAGGTATGCATTTTTAACTTATGGTTCAAACTTTTAACCAAGCTAATTTCGGACAAGTTATTTAAATTAATGTCATGTCTGAATTTTATAAAGTGAAAATATCAGATATATGTTTTAGTTTTAAAGTAATGCGCTAATTTTTAAGGTTTATTGTGGATATATGCTGTGCCCAGCAGTGCATTAGGGGTAGGATAGGGTAATCTCAGTACATTCACGACATGAGAAATGCATTTGAACACTCTGATCAGGCTCTATGGACAAAAGCATTAAACTCTAGTGTCTAAAACTCTCGTGAATATATTCTCTGGGTTTACAGACGTTGCTATTGTGTCTGTGTTTATTAAATTCCACGCATCTTAAATGTAGCAGACACGGATAATCTGAAATTTTGTTTGGGCAGGTTTTCAAGATCTACTACTGCCATCTACAGACGCAGTAGTGTTCATATCGCCCTATTGACGTACAATTATAACAGTTATAACAATTATAACAAATAATCCGTGTCTGTTACATTTAATCTGCGGGAATTTAAACGCAAACCGATTTCAGACATCTTATATGTATTAGTCTGGAACAAAGAGGACAAACAGTGGTATAAAAAACTTCACTTTCCCCCGAGAATGACATGATCAGGAAGCGAGCGTAGCTCACAGCAGCTCCCACTGAAAATAACGGAGAGACAGCCTGTGATTCTCGCATGTTTACATACAATAAAACGCAATAACAACGTCTAAAAACCAGAGAATATATTCACGAGAGTTTTAGGCACAATATAAAAATAGTTTTATGTTACGAAGTTAATGGTGTTGTCCGTGTGCAACAGTTAAAGTACAGCGTGGATCACAGCGTCTCAATGCAGTTCTCACTGTTACTGAGATCTCACAGCACGGCGACCTCTCCAAGGTTTTGCGGGATTTGAAACGTCAATAGGGCGACTAGCCAACATTTATGTGTCAAGACAATATTGAGCGCACGTTTTACAATATAATAAAATGTGCGCACAATATAATAAAATAAGTGCACATTTTCATCCACATGCAAAACATTTTGCGATGACACTTCCAGGGCTCCGTAAAAATGCCTGTTTTTACCAATAAAAAAAATGGAATATTTTACAAAAGCACATTTATCTACATCTGTCGTGTGTTGGTGTTTATAATAAAACACCAACACATGGACACATTAACATGTTGGTTTACATATGATTGACTGAACCATCAGTGTTTAGCAGAGGCACATTTTACCCAGAATCCTTTGCGATCTGTCTGTGTTTGTTACAAAACTTCAGAATTAGTGCATTATTCAACATTAAAAGATATATGTTATATTTTAACTTTGTACAAATGACAGAATTGACATTAATGGGGTTATTCCTATCAGTATTCATTTTATTATACACCAAACCATAACTCAGCATTGCTTTATTTTCCAAGACCTCCACCTGACCGGAACACTGTGATTGGATAGAGAGCTGGGCTTTGTGGCTGCTCTCAGCTTGCTTCTGTGTGGAAGCCATGTAGTAAGACAAGAGCTTCCAGCAGGAGGCAAGATGTTCAAAGACAGAAGTGCAGGCTCCATTGTTTGGGTCTGTTGTCGGTCGCTTATGATGCTACCAGAAGTGATCGTGGTGTTAAAACTCAAATTCAGTTTGTTAGTAGTTGCAAATGTACCAAAGACAATACTGGAATTATTATCGGTTTATCTGTAACTTCCATACATTTTGGGTGGTTATCGTTTTATCTTTATCAAAGATAACTTTTCAAGTGATCGGATTATCTGTTATCAAAGTTAATTTTTTGGTGCCCACCAATCTGTGCCCACCACTGAGACTAGGTATACGTATACTACAATCTTATCCTGTATTAATATTTAGGTTTTAATAACTAACTCCTATAATATTATGTCGTAAACTATATTTTTTGTATATGTTTGTTTATGACCCTTATTGTGTAAATATCACTTATATACACAATGTCCATTTTCTTGAGCGGCTTGGGTGGGTAGGGAGAGTTTCCCATGGGATAAAAAATGCTTTCAACCTACCATCCCTGGTTCTCAAGACCAGGCACCTAAGTGGCTCTACTCTGCTCTTTTCTACTCTTCTATTCTACTCTTCTTTTTTTAGATAAGTAGATTTACCTTAGTATACACTAGTAGAGTTCTACCTTAGAATTGGAATGTATTATAGAAGACATACCTTACTGAATTATCATGGAAGTTTGGCTCATTCGCCGCTGTAGGTCTTTTTCTAGTCTCTATGGCTAAATGGCTGGATTACAATGAAAGTTGACCATTCCCTACAGTACTGGAAACCTGTGGAAACCTGAGAAAATGGTTCCAAATATGTATAAATATCTATAATCATGAGATGTTAGTAGGTATTTTACATACATTTAGTTGCAAATTTGTTTGAAAGAGTATTTTGAAATCAACTGATGATAAGAAAAGGACTTAAGATAGGACAAGGGGTAGGATTGAATAAGCATATGCTTCTTCCTACTCCCTTTTGGATATGTTGTTAGTTGACGTAATTTTGTTTTGTCTTTTATGATTTGTTGCTTTTCTATGTTTGTTGTTGTTTATTTGTTTTGTTTTTCATGTCCAAAATAAAACTTTCATTCATTCATTCATTGAAATAGTTCCAACCAGTTTCTCAGTTGGAGGAGTCTTGGTATACAGGTGTTACCAGTTTCCCAAATAAAGAAGCCTGGGGTCACATCGGTTTAACATTTTAAATGGGGCATAGTTTATAGGTTTACAGTTGCCCAGTTTGGGAAACCTGGGTTGAGGCTTTCACTATTTTCTGGACTGGAGGAAGCTGGTTGAATCTCTGGTCTCATCTGTGTTGCAATGCAACATTTTAACCAGGTGGGGTGTTTGCCAAGTACAGGTTTACAGGTCCACACAATTTTTAAACTGGGAAGCCTTCAAGGCTGTTAAAGATTATCACACGTTTCTCAAGTGGAGCAGCCTGGATATACAGGTACTGCCAGTTTCTTAACTGGGGGTCCACAAGGGCACATCAATTCATCATTTTAATTTGAGAAGGTGGGTGTGAGGGGTCAATGTACAGGTTTACAAGTGTCTTCAGTAGGTCCCCCCTTGGTCTTAAGTGGAGACTGAGTTCAGGGCTCCACCTGACAAGTATATGGTCCCATCACTTTAGTAGTTTAGAATTTTAACTTGACGGTGTAGGGGATGGTTCTTCACATGTTTGCCAGTCTCTTTTTATCTCGGACAGACTACGTTAACGGCCCCTTCACACACAGTTCGAATATGTACAACTCCAGGGCGACACCGGTCGGAGCAGCTGGTATATGCGCCCCACGAAACAGGTAGGTGTGCATGCGGGAACACAGTGCCACCAGCTGCACGATGTGTAACCACATCGTGCAGCTGGTGTGAAGAAAAAGAAAATACATGCTGCGACAGTTCCGTGCACACGGAAACACAGCATCTTTTCACCAGCAGTATGTGTAACCACATCACGCAGCAAAAAAAAAAACTAAAATACGTGTCACCCACAGGATTCAAACCCACGCTTTTCAAAACTCTGACTGCAGCCAGAAACTTAACCAAGTGAGCTACCATCACTGTCTTATTAATATAAAACATTGCATTGTATTAAATACCTCTCATCAAGCGGGCAATACAAATATGATCCGTCTGTTGCTCTGTAGATGACGCATGGTCACTGACGTACAGTGATGGAATCACATGAATGAGAAGCAGTTCGCTCATCTCATTCATGTCCACATTTGCTGACGTGTATTGCTGGCTCACGCACGTCTTGGTGACATGCGTGTCTTGTGGATGGTGCGCAGCAGGACACCGCACTATATAACAAAATACATTTAAACTGAATCGAAACGGAATTGAAATTGAAGGTGTGGTGGATGGTCATTCACAAGCTTACGGATTCCTTTTCAACCTGGGGAGTTTCAGATAAGGGTTCTACCAGACTTGTGACTTGATGACCCTGAATGTACAGGTACAACCCGTTTCTCACCTGGAGGAGCTTGAAGTCACATTCCCATTGGCTTAGCATTCCAACTAGGCTCATAAAAGGATAATTGTAGTTCTTGTGCAGGTTTCTCAATCAGGAGAATATAATCAACCGTTTTGAACTGGATGAGACTGATAGAGTTACATGGGGCACCTGGAGAAGTTGAAAATTGTTTCATATTTATCCTTTATTCTTTTTAATCTCTTTAACCACATCTTCATTTTGCTATAATTGTGTGTAAAATATCTTTTGTTCAGAAAGTGCTGCACAAATAATGTTAATGTAACCTTGTGCACATCATCTCAACCGTGCATTTGTTGAACGAGTGAAACGCTTGTTTCTCTCACTGTAGTATTTTCAAAGGCTCTGCGTTTCTACAGAATGTCAGAATACATACATATACATACATATATATATTATTCAACATTTAGCTGTCATATTTGCTTTTATTGAGAATTCCGTTTGGTGTGCTACCTGTCTATATTCCGTCAGCCGATCACAACGGATCACACGGCGGTTTACCGGCCTTCCCCCCCACGCGCAAACAGAAACCACACCACACCTCAGCCGGGAACACCACCTCGCCGTCAGACCACTTCTTTATTTACCCGACTGAAAAATTACACCTCCAACAAAAGGACACAACAAAGGAGAGAGTGAGGAAAATGAGGGAAACGGGACGCGTAGTGGTGGTAGGGAGAAGACCAACAAGGCAAGAAATCAATAGCCCAGAGATTTTTAACTAAGGGGATTTTTTTCTTTGCCTCTCACTCTGTCTTTTTTTTATCTCGTAAGCTGCCAAACATCACCAGCGAAACTTGCACGAGGCAGTCGTTGCCAGAGGGTGAATCATAGCAATATTGATTTGATTATGTAAAAGCTCGGTGGAACCTCAAGCCAGATGCAGAAATAACTCCTCACCTAGCTCCTGCGGGAGCGCGCACGCTGGTTTGGAGAAGAAATCGAGAAAGACAGAGAGAAAAGGATACAGACTTTCAAAAAAATTAAATCATATAGTGTAGAGGATAAAAGCATGAAATACAGTTTTTCCTAATAGGTTTCCCTATTGTTGGATGATAATTAACACCACTGTGGAAAATTAGTAGTCGAGGCTTGTGAAGTCTGCAGAAGAAGGTGGCTGATCAGATGTGTGCATGTGTTTGCCGCCAGGCGCCGAGGCAAAAGGAAAGCTTGGCGTGCTGAGATTCTGATCTATGGCACCCTCTTCTGGATCCACTATCTCACATTTTGATGTAACAGTTTGCATCGCCTCACTTATTCACAAGGAGGTGAAGAATTTCAATGCAGAACAAAATCAAAATCTGCAAGAGGTTGAAGAATTTTGCAAAACCTTTGTAATTATTTTACGTTTTAAGAAGAAGAAACTGGGTTCAATTGTTCAAGCTTCCAATGCCAGGTGTGACCCAAAGTGCTCCTGGGCAGGCAGTAATTGGGACAAACCCCCCCCCACCACCACCACCACCACACACACACACACACACACACACACACACATCACCAACCCTGGTGCATTATGGGAATCAGTGATCCAATGGTCTGTCTTTAACTGCCCTAAATTATGATTCCACCTCACTGAATCTCCACCCCAACAAATGACTGGAACATTCTGGTCAGCTCTCATAATTGGCCCGGGATGGCATCTCAAGTAAAATACTAATCAGATCACACGAGTGGTGGGAGTGTCTTCAAAGGGAGATGGGGTTTCATAGGATCTATTTGAGCGTGTGATTAGGCGGGTATAAAACCGGCCAGATAAAAACAGATCTCATTATACCGGACTGGGTGGCTACCCCCCCCCCCCCCCCCCCATTGCCGTGCAGTTTAACCAGACTTCCTGTAAATTTTAACTTCACCCATGCTTGTTGGCACAGTAATGCAAAGCAGATACATTGAAAAATGCTTTTGTAGCTTTTTCTACAGAGTAAGATGGAATAATCACTTTCACTGCCAAAACGTAAAAATCTGTACGTTTAAATTGCATCATGTCGAGATTTGTTTTGGGTTTTTTTTGTCTCAAAAAAAAAAAAAAAAAAAAGCCCTGGCTGTCTCACTGTTTGTTTTCAGAATATGCATAGAACTTGTAAATGATATCAGTTTGGTCATTAATGTGCAACTAGCCAAAATTTATAAAATCTTCTCTGAAGATGCAAGTTGATCAGGATGCAAATAGGCTGCACGCTGTAAATAATATAACCTCATATCAAAATATACTGGTTTAGACCAGTCCTTCGAAACGTGGCACGCCACTGTGCCCCCACCCCCCCAACCCGGGTTGTCTGTAAGATGTCTTAAAATGAAAATAACTAACCATGTCTTCAATTCTGCAATGAGGTTTAAAACTACCCAAACATGTATATATGATGATTTTTTTTTTTCAAATAAAATGAAATGGAATAAAGCTGAAGGATGTACATTGTGTTATTCCAGAATTTTTGTTATTAATTTTTGTTTGACAAACACACACACACATTTTATATATATATATATATATATATATATATATATATATATATATATATATATATATATATATATGAGTCAGTATATAAGCCAGTTTGCTCATTGGTGAAGTTAAAATCTTGAGGTTTTTTTTTTTGACAAATTTCAACATTATATTGACATTATGTTTATGGTTCAGGTGGAATGCAAAATACAATTTAGATTTGATTTTTTTTTTAAGGGAAAGGCAGTCATTCAAAACGAGCTTCCACCTTATTTTAGATGATTAGGCATTAATGGGATTAATTGCCAAGAAATGCATGGTTTCATACCAAAGTGGCATCGACTACTTTAAGAAAAAACATCAATTCCTGATGCACATAATCGTATTACTGCACTAATCCAAATTGATTTTTTTTTTAAAACATATACCGGGACAATAAACCTGCAACAAAAGAAAATTAAATGTATTTTCACCAGGAGAAAGAAAGGAGTTTTTGGAAAAATGAAATTCTGTCCTCATTCCCACACACATACAAATACCGTCTGAATTTCTTCAAACTGTTCAACTGCTGCATCCGCTGGCAAAAAGACAGCAGCGTGTAGCAGTGAATATTTGATATTTCTCCATAATAACACTGCAGCTCTTAATTAAGGTCAGTTTGAGCGGGAAGCCCGTACTCCTGGAAGCTGCCTCATCAGAATAAAGATAATTCCCATTCATTTGGAAAATGTCTTAATGATCACTCCCACACTGGACTCGATCTCCAAATAATACCAAGCCTCAATCAGCACATTCCACAATCAATTCAGAATGGATTTCCTTTGCTGCTGATTACTTTAATAACTTCAACATATCTATTAGTAAATGTGAATCTTCATGATGATTATCATTTAGCAATGAAAGGGGAGGGGTGTAATTTAATTAGGCTCCAATATTGCTGTGCTCTATTAAGCAGCATTATAGACTGTTTTTTATTATCTAAATTGTTGTTTCAACAGTCTAACAATGAGGGATTTTTTTTAACTGATGTGGAGTAAAATCTCTAACATTACAATGTCAGATTTTATTTTATCTTTTTTACACAAAGTAAAACCAGTGTGCGCTCTGATGTGATCTCTCATTACATCAGCGGTGTTCCTGAGATTTGGGTTCTGAGATGGCTCGCACACTCCGCTAACAACACACCTTCCAGATTTATTCTCCAGAGAACTCAAAGCTTGAAAAGAGGAGGTTTTTGCAGATATATTCCCACCCATTTTAGGTTTGTTTCACATTCTGAATATCAGTATGATTTATCATTTTTTCACCAAGAATAACCAACGTTTAAACGAAAGATGTTTTGTTATATTCTACAGAAAAATATATCTTAAACTAGCACTCAGAGTGCAAACCTCCGCCAAGGCCATGGGGTCACTGACGCCATAACATCTACATGCCGTGGAATCACTGAACCTAAAAAAGTCTAACAATGATGTTTGCTCAGTAGTAAAAAAAGTTTCATCTGCTGTGACTGGATAGCATGAATCCTTAGTGCTTGGCATCACAGTTTATTGCAACTTGCACCTTTCCCAGAAGCTACTGTCATCTGAGCACTGATATTGATATTGCATGTGCTTATAGACAAAAACAAATAAGAGACAAAATTCAATTTATTATTCAACTAAACTGCAAATATATGAATTTTTTTACATTTATGAAACACTTCTCTAAACAAGGCCATAGGGTCACTGACCTTAAAGAGATTCCCTCCTTGGCACAGTGATCTATTTCTTTTTGTCTCTTTCTCTAAAACTGTATATAATAATCATTAGATTATTAATATATAAACAAAAATAAATTTAAGAAATATTACAATTTGAAAACAAATGCACCCGAACGTGATGACAGCTGCAACTGCTTAATGCTAACTTTTAACATTGAAAATGCCATAGACATGCTAACGCGTTAGCATCGTGATCCGGATCACCACTAAAATTTAATCACTTGTTCCTCTTGTCATTTCCAACCACTCCACACAATTTCATCAAAATCCGTTCAAAACGTTTTGAGTTATCCTGCTGACAGACAGACAAACAAACAAACGCGAACGAAAACATAACCTCCTTGGCGGAGGTAAAAATAAATGTTTTGCACATATGTTCGGGTAGATTAGGGCCTTTAAAAATGGATAGATTACCTTCCAAGAAATTTTTTTTTAAATGCACAGCTCCATTAACAACACACTAGAAAAGTGGCAAGAATCTGCAACTTTTATGCTTTCAAAATTCCTCAGGAATTACTATTGAATTCATATCCTTACAGCATGGTGTGATTCTTTAACAGGGCAATAAAAGAATGGGCCCATTTGAAATATTTCAAGCGCAGATGATACTACTGTGTAAAAATATATTTTACATCTATCTTTTACAATTACATGAGGCCAATCCTTTGAATCCTGAACAGTTTTTCCCCCTCCTGTCAAAGTTTTACTCAGCATTGGCTCATTTTTCATTATTCCATTCTATGGAAACAGTACAACCATGGCTCGAAGGACACTCTAAGCAATGACTCACTGGATGAACTCTTGGTGGCTTTCCTCACTAGGCACCTTCTTCCACTGTCACTCAGTTTTTGAGAACTGCCGCCTCCAGACACATTTACCACGTAACACCATACTGTTTGTATTTCTTAATAACTGAGGTAAATGAAGTCCAAGACATAATCAGTGCCTTGAAAACATGCATGTATCCATCACCAGATTTGTCTGAACAAAACTGCACGTAAAAGTGATGGTTTACCAAAGGACGTACTTACTTATACACACCATCATTTTGGCTTTTGTATTCTTATTTCTTTTAATTCTTGATGTACATATTACTCTTTACTGTGAGTTTACAGGACATCATGTTAGAAATTTTTTCATGTCATAAAAAATTCAAACGTGTAAAAGCTCAAGGGTGCATAAATGTTTTTACATCAGCATATGTTTGCAGCATTTTTCCAAGTGTCCACAGGTGATTTAGTGTTAAGATGTGAAATAAAGTGATTTTGATGATTTTATGCTTGAATTTGGTTTTATATAACGCCTAAATAGATCCTTGTAATTTGATTGGTGGTTTGTATGCCATGTGATATGGATCATTTGTTCCATTTGCCATTGTGTTCCATTGACTGTGCAATTTTGGTTCCATGTGTTTTGTAGCATTGCACGGCACTACCACCGGCACACTTACACTTGCAGCGACAGCACTTAGCTTAGTCAGAATAAATCTGTTAGCAGTCAAGCATCTGAAAAACTGAAAAGGAAATACGTACATAGGTATGAATGGGCACACCTCAAACTATTTCTTTTTTTAAACCTTGAAGTTGCACGGTGCAGTTATTGCTGTCGATATTATCAAATTTCTATTGTGACCAGTTTGGTGGTACTCATAATGTCAACTTCAATGGAAGATTCAGCAGCCATGAATGTTCAATAATGTTTTAGGGGGAAAAAGTTCAGGGAGAAGTAAGAAAGTTTCACTTCCACCTTGGCTAGTTTACAAGAAAGGGCTGCAACATATTTTATGTTGTACTGGTTTTAAGATAATGCATGGTTTTAGTTTTATTGTATTGTTTGCAAGAGTGCATGTTCAATATCTAATTAAAGAAGGTGGGGAATGAAATTAACTTCTAAAACTAATGGAGGGCTGATTTGAAAAAGAAAAAGAAAAACTATCCAGCGATATATTTGTGTGTGTGTCTATATATATATATAGAGAGAGAGAGAGAGAGAGAGAGAGAGAGAGAGAGAGAGAGAGAGAGAGAGAGAGAGAGAGAGAGAGAGAGAGAGATACACACACACGATTTGCTAGTGATGAAATTGCAGCATGATGTTAGTATTAAGGTCAAAGGTCAAGGTCTTTGAATGGAACTTTAATGGAACTTCCAAACTAAGATAGAAATTGATGATAGTAGTTGTTACTGAAGGAAATGTGTCACTCAAAAATAAATCTGACAAAACTACTGTATTATAGACTGTGTCCAAATGATCTGAAATAGCAGTTGCTTTGAACTTGAGTGCATGTTCTTGTATCAACTCCACAGTCCCCAAACATGCTGACATTTGTCATTCCTGCAGACAGAGGCAACTGGAGAACGTCATAAAATGTGCATTTGTCACACCACATACTGAATTATCAGGAGACCATCATTCAGAGTTCATCATGTGCTCTGTCTCTGCTTATCCAGCAATGTTAACGTTGTTTAAAAGCCCACTGGAGCTGCACTATACCAGATAACATCCATCTCCACCAATCAGTCAATCAGTACCCAGGAGAGCCCTGGGGAGCCTCTGGGTTAGCTCAGTTAGGGTGCTCTCTGGTCTAGTTAATGGATTAAGACCCCTCTCAAAAGGCTCAATAAAATGAAACACACAAGAAAGGTAGTGTAACTACAAGGTAGTATTTCCTTTGAAACATGTTTGTGGCTTGTGGTCTCAAACGTGTTCTTAGTTGTGAAAGTGGAGGTTGTACTGTCATCAGAATGCAGTCTCGCCCTGTGTGGAGACTGTCTAGGTTATATTACACTTTGTTAAAGAAACACGTTACATGATATATACTGATACTGTTGCACACCATTACCAACAACAACCAATGAAGGAGGGCAAAGGTTATGTGGTCTTCCTATCTGTCTTAGTCTAGGATGTCTCAGAAAGTAATGGGACAGATCTTGATGTGCAAGAATGTAGGAAAGAGTTGAATACATTTTCATTCTTTCCCTTTAATCTAATGTTGAGAATTGTACATATTTCTCATATAACTAAAAGTCCAAAAAGGATTATCAGTTCCCGTCTGCCTGTCATGACTGAACTCTACACCATCTGATGCAGAAAAAAAAATCACCAGCATTATGAAGGACTCCACCAATCCTGCTCAATGACTGATTACCCCTCTCTCTTAAAAAAAAAAAAGCAATTGGGCCTGGAGGACAAGGCTCAAAACAGTTTCTACTTCTTTTCTCTGAGCTACCCCTTTACAGTCAACACATTTGCAAGGCTGGTACCCATTTACAACAAGATGGACTGGGACAATGCCTTGTCCAAGGACACAAACAAGGTAGCATGTGCAGGAACTGAACCCAGGTCTACACATTTAAACTGTAACTCCTTGCAAACTGAACTAACTGCTCTCTAGACCAGGTAAAAAAAACACCTTATCTCGATCCCAATTATCCCAATCCAGAACTCAAGGATTGCTTGGGATTTTGTAGCTACTGTATGTGTTGTCCGAATGTTCTATCTTGTTAAAAAGTGTGAAAATCCAATTAGTCTTCAATTTTAATTTCAATTTCAATTTATCAATTTATATAGCGCCATCTCATGACAGAGTCACCCGAAGGCACTTCACATAACACACGATTCATAACAACGCAAAGTAAATTTAAGATCAAAAAGGGAACAATAAAAAAGTAAAACACAGTAGAATAAAAAACATTACAAGGCAAACATAAAAACAGAATAAATTAATGATAAAACAGTCTAAAAAAGTGGGTCCTCAGTCTTGATTTAAAAGTCTCCACCGTGTCGGACTGCCTTATAGCTGCAGGTAGATTGTTCCAGAGAGTAGGGCCACGGTAGGAGAAGGCTCTATACCCCACAGACTTCTTATTCATCTTTGGAACACACAGAAGCCCTGCGTTCTGAGAACGCAAGGGCCGCGCTGGTATGTAGGGCTTGACCAAGTCCACCAGGTAGGAAGGAGCCAGTCCATGAACAGTTTTATAGACCATCAACAGGACTTTAAAATCCAATCTGGCAGAAACCGGAAGCCAATGAAGGGATGCCAGAATGGGTGTAATGTGGTCAAACTTTCTACTTTGTGTCAAAAGACCCCTAATGCTTGACTGTGGCAGACCAGAAAATAAAGCATTACAATAATCCACTCTGGAAAAGATAAATGCATGTATCAAAGTCTCAGCATCAGCCATAGACAGGATGGGACAAATCCTTGCTATGTTTCGCAGATGGAAGAAGGCAGTCCTGGTAATAACTCTAATGTGGAGGTCAAAGAACAACGTAGGATCAAAAAGTAACGCAAGATTCCTCACCTTGTCCGTATGATGTATAAAACACAAACCCAAAATATGCACCAGCTGGCTGGACCAAGAACCATCATTTCAGTCTTATCATAATTTAAGAGTAGGAAGTTACTAGACAACCAACTTCTCACAGATACAAGGCAATCTTCTAAGGATTTTATATGGGTAAGATTACCAGCAGTTATCAGCATGTACAACTGAGTATCATCAGCATAGCAATGAAAGGCAATCCCATAATGCCGCAGAATATGGCCAAGGGGCGCTATATAAAGTGAGAAAAGCAAGGGGCCTAACACAGACCCCTGTGGAACCCCAAATTTCATTTCACCAAGGCCAGAGGTAGTGTTATTATACACAACACAATGAGAACGACTGGACAAGTAAGACGTCAACCAAGCAAGGACACTTCCAGTAATCCCAAAGTAATCTTACAGCCTATCAAGTAAAACACGATGATCCACAGTATCAAATGCAGCACTGAGATCCAAAAGCACCAAAACCATTGTGGTGTCCAAATCCACTGCATGCAGAAAATCATTCACTGCTCTAATAAGCACTGTCTCTGTGGAGTGATGTTTTCTAAAAGGAGACTGCAGTGGCTCAAAAAGATCATTCTCAGTAAGATGGTCTACAAGCTGCTGTGAAACCACTTTTTCCAAAATTTTAGAGCAGAATGACAGATTTGATATCAGCCTATAATTATTCAATACACCACGGTCAAGACTACATTTCTTAAGCAATGGTTGAATCACTGCAGATTTAAAACACCTAGGAGCAGAACCAGAAAGATGAATTAACAATTTCAAGCACAGTCGGCCCAAGAATGGGCCATAAGTCCTTAAACAACTTTGTTGGTATAGGATCAAATAAGCAGGTTGTGCTTTTTGCAGATGTCATGAGCTTCGCCAGCGCGTCTAGTGAAATTGTATCAAATTCTGTAAATCTAGGTGTCACTTCACTGATAACACCCACCTCCATAACAGGGTGCAATGACTGAGCCAAGGCATGCTGAGATATGCTCAGTCTAATGTCTTCTATTTTCTTCTCAAAGTAATCCAAGAAGTCCTGAGCTACAAACAGAGAATGACTAACAGGTGGCCGTCTATGGATAAGAAATGCAACCGTGTCAAACAAAAATTTTGAGTTGTGCTTGTTTTTATTAATCAAATCCGAATAGTAGTGTTGTGTGGGCCGCCAGAAGAAGAGGTACTGCTGGCCCACCACCAGATGGCGCCCTGCCTGAAGTGCGGGCTTCAGGCACGAGAGGGCGCTGCAGCCTTACAGGAACAGCCGAGGTGACAGCTGTCACTCATCAACTATGACAGCTGTCACCGATCATCTGCATCTCACCCTGGATAAAAGCAGGATGACACCTCCACCACGTCGCCAAGATATCGACTTCTTTGAGAGGTAACTTTCTCTGCCTGCATTGATTGATTCCAAGAGCTATTGTGTTGCAGCTGTCTAACCAGAGGACCGGCGTGGGTCGCGACTGTTTCGTCCTACTTCCTGTCAGATAAGTGGTTAAACAGACGCTGCACGAGTGTGTGTTAGAGGTGGAGGTGGAATTCCCACCGTTATTGTTACGGGGTGTATACACACCCACACTTGACTGTCTTTGTTCTCCGCCAGCAGTACCAGATCCGACACGCTGAGACGGTGGCCACCTGGGGACTTCGGGACTTGGCGGCTCCAGTATCCTTCGGGTTCGGTGGCGGTGGAAATCGTGTGGTTCCGGTTCATCTCCAGACGGGCGTCTCCTATCGTCGAGCCTGCCCACACGACACCTTCATTCATTGACTTGTATCTATTCTATAATCTGCTGTGTGTGGTTGTGACATTCACAACAGTAAAGTGTTCTAATTTAACTCCCTCTATTGTCCGTTCATTTACGCCCCCTGTTGTGGGTCCGTGTCACTACACTTTCCCAACAAGTAGGCCCCTTTGTAGTCCATAGTGCATGCTTATACTCTACGACTGCATCATGCCATGTAAGGTGGATAAATAAATTCATAAATTCCAAAACTCGACAAGACAATTTTCATACATTTTTAAGGTAATCTTCTTAAAAATGTATGAAATGGATTGTTATCATTCCTAATCCACATAAATTGGCCATGTTAATATCTAGTATATTTAAATAAGTCACAAAGGAGTTTCAAAATAGAACTACAGTCAGCTCCATAACTGCAGTAGTTGGACACTGACAGTTTTTGCCCCAGTACACCACCACAGTGGAGTTGAAATAAAATCAAGATGTGTCCAAAGACCTGGACACCACTGATTGACCTTTGGCAAATTTGGCCTGGTCTGAGCAATTCCAGAGCTGACCTACACATGCGTGCCCAATCTATACTTTTATAGATATATTTTTTTTTGAGAGAGAGAAGTAAGAGTCAGTGAACATGTCTTGGACTTCATTCATATCATTGACAAACAAATACAAACATTGTGGTACTGGATGGTAAATCTGTCTAGAGCTGGAGGAAGGCAAGAAAAAGACAAGTGAGGGAAGCCAAAAAGACACTTGCACCACTTCTACAGGCTTAATTATATTTAGTTTGTGCAGTTACCTGTGTGAAGTAAGTCCCTTCGGCTGCTCCCTTGTTTGCACTCGGGGTCGCCACAGCAAATCCGAGGTGGATCTGCATGTTGAATTGGCACAGGTTTTACACCAGATGCCCTTCCAGACGCAACTCCACATTACATGGGGAAATGTGGCATGGGTGGGGATTGAACCAGGAACATTCGCACCAAAAACAAGCTCACTAACCACTTGCCCATCACCCCATTATGCAGTTACCTATGTATAAGACCTGAAAATGATGGGAATGTGTGTAAAAAAGGCTGTCATGGTGCGGTTAGGAGATGTTGAACCCAATAACCAGACAGTGAGGAAACTAGGGAAGTAGACTCACGTGGAACAAAGAATAAAACCGTGCACACACAAAGTCGGTGTTGCAGACCAAATGGTAACCTCCCAAAAAATTGGTCCGCCCTGCTTTCCTTCACTGCGCATGCGTCATTTGGGACCACAGCAGCTCTTTACACCCAAAGTGATTAAATGGATTAATGTGATTATTAACCATCAGATGACAAGGTAAATTCTTTTAAATCATTCTAAAGTCAGTTTTAAGTAGAAATGAGGCCGTTTTAAGCAGAAACGACGCGATAATCCTTGAGTTGCTACTGACGTCCTGAAATGATGGAGGCGCAGTGAACGCAGCAGCTAGCAGCTCGTGCTGCTGTGGTGGTGCTCTGATCGCTTCCTCTGTCTTTTATGACGAAATAATGCTGAATTTATGTGGAAATTATTGTTGTACAAAAGCTTCAGATATCTGTCGCTGAGACAGATGATGACTGGAGTGCAGTCTGAAGAAGAAACGAGGTGGTAATCTGGGAACTGCGGCTGATGCTCAGAAATGACGTATGCGCAGTGAAGGCAGGGCGGAGTGATTTTTAGGCAGGACTGTTCGGTCGGCAACACCGGTACCGCAGACTGACACATAACCCAACCCCGCTGATAAACATACACAGGGGAAAAGACCTGCACATACACAATACAGAGGAGGAATGGGGCAACGTACACAACACACACACACACACACACACACACACACACGCGCATGCGCGGGTAGGATGCGGGGAGCCAGGTGTACACAATGGATCAGGGAAGCCACACCCACATACATACAGGAGGGACGAGACGAAAACAAAACATAGTGCAAAACCTACAGGACAGACATCACAGGCAAACAAACAACCCAAAAATATACAAAAGAAAAGAACTAAAAACTACAACCAAACGGGCTGCTGGGGCAGAACCTCCACATGTCCTTTCTAAATGGCCAGCTGAGCTGTATAGGAGCATGCACTTGTGCTGTGCTTCGACACATCCAATGGGTAAAAATGCTAAATGGCTAATGTGATATTTTTATTAATTCCTTTGAATTAAAGCTTAATGTCAAAACTACAAGTACATCATGACCGTTTCATTTCACCTCCGATGTGGTGGTGTACAGAAGCAAAATTACAAAACTCGTTACTGTCCAACTACAACTGGGCTCAAAAGATGTTGATTTAATGTTCTGCAAGTAAACACTTCGATCTATGTCCCGCATTGAAATTAGTACCAAAACCTATTCTAAATTATAATCATGCCATAATTTACAACATTTAGAAGAACCTTCTTGACTGATGTACAACACTATATCCACCTAGTCTTACCAAAAAGTGGTATGAAAACATACCTAAAGCTATGGCACAAAAATGTGTGCATATTTGTATACATTATTTTAACTGATTTCATATGTATCCCACATATTCCTCCACCATAAGACTGCAATGGCATCACTGATAATTGATTATTGATTGCTATACCATGGTCAGTGAGAATTCCATGTCTAACTGGCGTGCATTATTTTTGTGTATACGCACATGTAGTTTGGCGAGTTACGTCACTGTTATAATCACTCTGCTCTGGTCGTCACCATAGCAATGCGCAAATCAGTTGGCACAGATCACCTGTGTTTTGACAGGTGAATGACAGAAACGCAATAAAACATGGATTTCCAAGTGAATTTTATTAGTTTTGGCCAAAATAAAATGTTTGAGGAATGGAAAGAGGAGGAGAGCAAACAAGAAGAACAGCAAAAGCAACGGCGTAAAGATGTAACATCAGACGAACTGGACAAGATTGAAGACGGGAAAGAAGAAGAGAACGGTTCTATCCTTGCAGGCTGCCGGAGCGCTCCACATTAAAACAGCAAGCGTAATTTCTGGACATGTTACCAGAGCTGGACGCAGCTCGACACAGCAGAGACAGGGGCGGTGTGAGTGGCCCGCTGCGGCGCGAGCCCGCAGATTCAGTAAGCACATCTGAGACAAAATATCTTGAGACTGGTATAAAGAGGCCCCAAATACTCACACATTTTTATCAAGTTCTGTTAACTTAAATAAATATTTGTGTGTTAGCTCACTGTGTGGGACCATGGTATAAGCGGATTAAACAACTCGAAGCTGTGCATTATACGGTTTGAATGGACTTTGCGGAGTAACAGCTGATGTGGTGTTTTAGACTCCGCATCGTGCATTCAAACTGTATAATGCACGGCTTCTCATTGTTTAATCCTTACTTGATAACTGATTATTGTTATTCTAACCCTAAAACTAGCAAAAATATTAATGTACATTTCTGAATGCTAAATGCAAAATGTGCATTGTGCATGGAAATTTGTCACAATATGCACTTATGATATCACAGTCATGAGATGTTGACTGTAGTGTGTGGAGAATCCCACAAACAGAAGGATTAAGTTTGGGGAATAAAAGAGGTCATTGAAGGTACACAAAATTTCCCCCCTTGACGAAAATAAGTATTCAGAAATACAAACAAGGTAAGGAAAAACAAGCAAGCACTGCAATTAAAAGCCCGTTGTTCGCTTATAAAGCAGAATAAAATCACTGTACCAAAGGCAATAAAGTGCGGATAATGACCTCAGAATGCCAAAGTCTTATTTTCCCCCATTTTTAATTGTACTTGTATTCACCTTCACTGTTTCATGTTATGGGGGTCGGCCTTTTTAAACGTTTCACAGCTGCGTGTAGATGGGATGGGGACAGCGTCACGAGGCGCTTCCAGGCCCTGGTGAGCGGAGTCACCGTGCCAGCTCCCAAGACTTGGATTCATTAGTCGCTTTAGCGGCGCAAACATTTCCTTAAATGGTGAGGCCATGTGCTGGCGAGGACGCGCTCGCGCCTTGTTTCAATTATGTGGAATCAAACATTGCAGGTATGCTCGGCCCGGCATCTTTATTGTGAAAGAGGGGGAAGGAGAAAGTGGTTTACAAAGCCTCCAGCCTGCCTCCCCTGTGAAAGGCCGCCTTGTTTTATTTGAAACCTATTGTAAAACAAAGAAAGTGGTAGTTGGCAAATGGTTATAATTTCGGTAACAACACAATTTCACTTTTCTCGTACAAAGCTGTGCTAAGGAATGCACACGATACTTTATAGTGAGGTGTGCTTGATTTTTTTTATACAACTTGTCAGCATTGTTAAAGTGTCTGAAAAGATTCCGATTGGATTACGTCACGTGTGTCACTCCCCTTGTGTGTGTTTCATTATGATCCTTGGACAGATCGTCCGTTTGCACGGTGGCATTCCGGCTGCGCGCGGCGTTCCTGGAGCCCCTGCAGTGCCCACAGCTGGTTCCAAACTTGGCCTTTTAGCTTATTGCCTCCACTCCGCTAAACAGCTCTAATGTGCTCACACATCTACTCTGACTTTAAGAGAGTCTTTACAGGTAATGAGATCACTGCATTGGAAAGAGATCATGAGCATATTTGGATAATGTGTCCCAAACTGGAACAAATTAGAGTGATTCTGCACACTGACATGCAACCGTCTCGGTCACATAGAAGGAAAAGTGCCAAGCTCAGACTTTAACCATTAATTCAGAAAACAAGGTAATAGCACGAGTGGGTGGAAAGACAGTAATGATTACACAAGTCTGACATTGGATGCAAATTACTTTAACCTTCAAACAAACGATTAACCTTAGACTCAACATTGCCAGAGCAATTCTGGAATCCACCTGTGTGTGTCCCATTTGGTCAAAATCGGGTTGAAAACTAAATTCCCCGTCCTCTGCGAAAATGGAATCTTTAAGGGAAATTCTGGGGTCAACCTTCATCTGCAAATCAAGTTTGGTAGAAATCAACTAAAGGAAAACAGACAGACAGAGAAGACATGACCTTGGCGCAATGACTGACTTTGGGAAAATCTGGCTTCGCCTGAGCAAATCCAGAACCCAAATGCATGTTCGTGCCAAGTTTGCAAACAGGTGTGATAAACTTCAATTTTGGCTGTTGACTCCAAAGACCTGGACACCATTGATAGACCTTTGGCAAATTTGGCCTGGTCTGGGTAATTCCAGAGCCGACCTTCACATGTGTGCCAAACTTGGTGAAAATCAGATTGGAAAACTTAAGTTTTGAACTTTGATGCAAGTTACCTTGAGCCCAATCAGTGACTGACCTTTGGCAAATCTGACCTCACCTGGGCACTTACGAAACCTTTTGTTCTCCTACAAAACTAGCATCGCCAAACAACTCTGTTAAGTGAATGTCTCTACAAGTTTAAGACTTTTTGCTTTTGCCACATATAGATACACTTCTGATGGCAGAGGCAAGGAAATTACTAAAAAACAGGATCTGAGGGTTGCTCCTGGACAAACGCAAATCCAAAAACACAGTATTAATACTTGAGATGTTTTCTTGTCAGGCTTGTGTAACCTGGACATTAAAATTGGTACAAGACAATTCAGCACTTTATTTTTATTAATTCAGAGCTGTATCCTCCTAATGTACACATACAGTGCCTGCAAATGGACATGTTTTATTTTGATACTCTGGCTTTGTGAGTGCATAACTAAACACTATACAGGTCACATTGTGCAAAACCAGTCCATCATTTAGAGTTACTGTGTATCCAGAAAGTATTCACAGGACTAAACTCTGTAAGTGAGATAGAGTATCTCGTGAATAGTTTTACATCCTCATTGAAGACAACTTTGGATGCTGTAGCTCCTCTAAAAAAGAGAGCTTTAAATCAGAAGTGCCTGACTCCGTGGTATAACTCACAAACTCGTAGCTTAAAGCAGATAACCCGTAAGTTGGAGAGGAAATGGCGTCTCACTAATTTAGAAGATCTTCACTTAGCCTGGAAAAAGAGTCTGTTGCTCTATAAAAAAAGCCCTCCGTAAAGCTAGGACATCTTTCTACTCATCACTAATTGAAGAAAATAAGAACAACCCCAGGTTTCTTTTCAGCACTGTAGCCAGGCTGACAAAGAGTCAGAGCTCTATTGAGCTGAGTATTCCATTAACTTTAACTAGTAATGACTTCATGACTTTCTTTGCTAACAAAATTTTAACTATTAGAGAAAAAATTACTCATAACCATCCCAAAGACGTATCGTTATCTTGGCTGCTTTCAGTGATGCCGGTATTTGGTTAGACTCTTTCTCTCCGATTGTTCTGTCTGAGTTATTTTCATTAGTTACTTCATCCAAACCATCAACATGTTTATTAGACCCCATTCCTACCAGGCTGCTCAAGGAAGCCCTACCATTATTTAATGCTTCGATCTTAAATATGATCAATCTATCTTTGTTAGTTGGCTATGTACCACAGGCTTTTAAGGTGGCAGTAATTAAACCATTACTTAAAAAGCCATCACTTGACCCAGCTATCTTAGCTAATTATAGGCCAATCTCCAACCTTCCTTTTCTCTCAAAAATTCTTGAAAGGGTAGTTGTAAAACAGCTAACTGATCATCTGCAGAGGAATGGTCTATTTGAAGAGTTTCAGTCAGGTTTTAGAATTCATCATAGTACAGAAACAGCATTAGTGAAGGTTACAAATGATCTTCTTATGGCCTCGGACAGTGGACTCATCTCTGTGCTTGTTCTGTTAGACCTCAGTGCTGCTTTTGATACTGTTGACCATAAAATTTTATTACAGAGATTAGAGCATGCCATAGGTATTAAAGGCACTGCGCTGCGGTGGTTTGAATCATATTTGTCTAATAGATTACAATTTGTTCATGTAAATGGGGAATCTTCTTCACAGACTAAAGTTAATTATGGAGTTCCACAAGGTTCTGTGCTAGGACCAATTTTATTCACTTTATACATGCTTCCCTTAGGCAGTATTATTAGACGGTATTGCTTAAATTTTCATTGTTACGCAGATGATACCCAGCTTTATCTATCCATGAAGCCAGAGGACACACACCAATTAGCTAAACTGCAGGATTGTCTTACAGACATAAAGACATGGATGACCTCTAATTTCCTGCTTTTAAACTCAGATAAAACTGAAGTTATTGTACTTGGCCCCACAAATCTTAGAAACATGGTGTCTAACCAGATCCTTACTGTGGATGGCATTACCCTGACCTCTAGTAATACTGTGAGAAATCTTGGAGTCATTTTGATCAGGATATGTCATTCAAAGCGCATATTAAACAAATATGTAGGACTGCTTTTTTGCATTTACGCAATATCTCTAAAATCAGAAAGGTCTTGTCTCAGAGTGATGCTGAAAAACTAATTCATGCATTTATTTCCTCTAGGCTGGACTATTGTAATTCATTATTATCAGGTTGTCCTAAAAGTTCCCTAAAAAGCCTTCAGTTAATTCAAAATGCTGCAGCTAGAGTACTGATGGGGACTAGAAGGAGAGAGCATATCTCACCCATATTGGCCTCTCTTCATTGGCTTCCTGTTAATTCTAGAATAGAATTTAAAATTCTTCTTCTTACTTATAAGGTTTTGAATAATCAGGTCCCATCTTATCTTAGGGACCTCGTAGTACCATATCACCCCAATAGAGCGCTTCGCTCTCAGACTGCAGGCTTACTTGTAGTTCCTAGGGTTTGTAAGAGTAGAATGGGAGGCAGAGCCTTCAGCTTTCAGGCTCCTCTCCTGTGGAACCAGCTCCCAATTCAGATCAGGGAGACAGACACCCTCTCTACTTTTAAGATTAGGCTTAAAACTTTCCTTTTTGCTAAAGCTTATAGTTAGGGCTGGATCAGGTGACCCTGAACCATCCCTTAGTTATGCTGCTATAGACGTAGACTGCTGGGGGGTTCCCATGATGCACTGTTTCTTTCTCTTTTTGCTCTGTATGCACCACTCTGCATTTAATCATTAGTGATCGATCTCTGCTCCCCTCCACAGCATGTCTTTTTCCTGGTTCTCTCCCTCAGCCCCAACCAGTCCCAGCAGAAGACTGCCCCTCCCTGAGCCTGGTTCTGCTGGAGGTTTCTTCCTGTTAAAAGGGAGTTTTTCCTTCCCACTGTAGCCAAGTGCTTGCTCACAGGGGGTCGTTTTGACCGTTGGGGTTTTACATAATTATTGTATGGCCTTGCCTTACAATATAAAGCGCCTTGGGGCAACTGTTTGTTGTGATTTGGCGCTATATAAAAAAATTGATTGATTGATTGACATGAATACATAAATAGCAAGGCATTTATTATCTACATTATGAGAAGACTTTTTAAAGAGTGTAAAATAAAACATGTACAAAGTTGTTGCACACCTGATTTCATCATCCATCTTAATGTTTTACTACGGACATCGTCATTTTCCAATTAAGCAGACGTTACCCAACCCTACCGAACCACACTGACTACACCATGGCAATTCCAACAACAGACTCCCACTCCAGGCAAAGATGATGACACATTCTATAGCTTCCAGCAGAGAAAGCTGAGGGACTTCACTTTGGATAAAAAGCAAATGCCAAAAGCATAACAGACCAATTATATCAAATGCTTGTGTAAAAGCTTGATTTGTTGCAAATGGCCCTACACTTTGAGGGAGAACCCAAAGAACATGATGCGCAACAATAAAAACAACAGTAGGATGCCATCAGGGTCCGAGAGACCCGTTGCCAAAGTTTCAGCCAGTAATCATTAAAACATTCAAACAAAGCTGGAATTTCAGTGTTGTGCAAACTCTTATTTTTCCTATTATCCAAATTCTTGCAGCCTCCAAAGTATCAGTCAAGTCTCAAGCACCCAGAGTTACTCTCTGCTAGAATTTGTTTTTTCAGCTTCTCCCTTTTTCCACATGGGGTTGCCACAGCATATCCAGTCTGGATCTGCAAGTTGATTTGGCAACGGTTTTACACCAGATAGCCTTCCTGACACAATTCCACATTACATGCAGAATGAAGAAGGGTGGTCTAGAACTGGAGAACCTGCTCTGGAAACAAGCACACGAACCCTTTGCCCCACGATATACCCGAGAAAATTCTCCAATGAAGCAAAGAGTGCAATTTGCAGCCATATCAACTTTTAAATACTATAGACATCTGATTACATCTCATATATAGTTTGTGTGTGTATGCTTATAACATATACTGTAATTGTGTGTAATATGTAATGTAATATATGTAATGTATGGACATAAGTACTTATGGACCTAAGTACATCCGGGCATTGGCGTGAGAAATTAAGTCAATGCAGAAATGACAAATCTTGCAGTTCCTTGAATGGCCGCGTGACACAGAGTCCAAACGTGAGTCGACTCCCCAGAGATGCCCATGTTTAAATGCCTAATTTTACAGTGGTAGTGACCATGTTACAGCATGGTACAAAAATGGTTTTGGTCTCTATAGTTAGTTTTCCTATTCATGACAACTGTACAGGGAGTGATTATATATATATATATATATATATATATATATATATATATATATATATATACGAGGTCTCTTAGATAATAAACCGACCCTTTTATTTTTTTTTTAACTATATGGATTTGAATGACATGCGATTACACCAATCATGCTTGAACCCTCGTGCACATGCGTGAGTTTTTTCACGCGTGTCGGTGACGTCATTTCCCTGTGGGTAGGCCTTGAGTGAGATGTTGTCCCGCCCTCTCGGCTGAATTCCTTTGTTTCACACGCTGCTCGAGACGGCGCGCGTTGCTTTATCAAAAATTTTTCTGGACCTGTGAGGAATATCCGAGTGGACACTATTCGAGAAATTAAGCTGGTTTTCTGTGAAAAGTTTAACGGCTGATGAGAGATTATGGGGTGTTTCTGTCGGTGTAAGGACTTCCCACGGAGCGGGACGTCCTGCAGCGCTTCCAGGCGCTGTCGTCGGCCTGTTTCGAGCTGAAAACATCCTAATTTAAGGCTTAATTCACCCAGGACATCGTGAGAGAACAGAGAAGATTCAGAAGAGGCTGGCATGAGGAATTTATGCGGACATTCCACTGTTTAAGGACATTTTTTTAATGAAAGACGTACGCGCAAATTCGCCGAGTCGTTTCCGTGACGACTCGGCAAATCTGTGTGCGCCGCGACAGGAAAAACACCTCTGTGTTGAAAACCATTTGTAGAATTCAGGCGGCTTTTAATGGCTTTCAACAAGTGAGTAACTGAGAAATTGTTTAACAGCTTGGGCATGTTCCAACTTGCCCGTTAAGATTTCCAACGGAGGTGTTTTTCCTGCCGCGACCCCCCGCGGTCGGGTCCAGCCCGACATGCGACTCTGCCCGCACGTTCTTTCATTACAAAATGACCGTTAACAATGGAATGTCCGAATAAACTCCTCATGCCGAGTTCTTCTGAAAGTTCTCTGTTCTCTGACGACTTACTGCGTCAACAGAGCCTGAAATGTGGAAGTTTTCAACTTGAAACGGCGAGACGCTTCCGCCTCGAAGCGCAGATCGCCGTCAGGCGCCGTGGACCGTCCTTAAAGCGACACTACCAGACCAAAATCTCTCATCAGCCGTTAAAATTTTTACCGAAAACCAGCTGAATTTATTGAATGGTGTCCACTCAGTTGTGCCTTACAGTTTTGAAAAAAATTTTATCAAACAAAGCAACAGTCTCTGAGCCATTCCTAAACAATGAAAAAAATCGACGAGCGGGTGGACGACTCCTCACTCAAAGACTGCCCACAGGCGAATGACGTAACCGACAGGCGTGAAAAAACTCTCGCATGCCCACGAGGGTTCAAGCATGTCTGATGTAATCACACGTGATTCAAATCCATATGGTTTTTGAAAAAAATAATAAGGTCGGATACTTTTCTAATAGACGTCGTATATATCAGTTTAAGGTATTTTAAGCTTAAAGGTTATGAATAATTAGGATCATGGTCACATTAAGTGACAGCTACTGTGTGCCTGTGAACAGAGTCCAGGGCCCCTCTAGCAGAGGTCACTGCTAGCAGTGGCTGTTAGCTTCTGTGAGCTTGACTGTATTTATAATTTCTCAGCAATTTATTACAAAGCTTTGAGATAATATGGCTTGCTGTGCAGTTAATTGTATGAAAGGACCATCTAAGAAGTCTGCGCTCCAGTATTTCCACAGTGAATTTTCAATATTATTTGATTTGTATGTTAGCACTAATATTTCCACTGTTACTCCAAGGCTACTAAAGCAAGAAACCAGTCATAATTTGAGCTGCAAGATGGGTCTTCCAAAAACCTTTGGGTGACATCATGAAGGCTTGGGGTAATTTTTGATCCTATGTTGTCCTTTGACCTCCACATTAGAGATATTACGAGGACTGCTTTCTTCCACCTGTGAAATATAGCAAAGATTCATCCCATCCTGTCTATGGCTGATGCTGAGACCCTGATTCATGCATTTGTTTCTTCTAGATTGGACTACTACAATGTTCTATTTTCTGGTTTACCGCAGTCCAGCATTAGGGGTCTCCAATTGGTTCAAAATGCTGCTGCCAGACTTTTGACACAAAGTAGAAAGTTCGACCACATTACACCCATTTTGGCATCTCTTCAATGGCTTCCTGTCCCTGTGAGATCAGATTTAAAGGTTCTGCTACTAACCTATAAAATTGTTCCGGGACTGGCACCCCCCTACTTAGCTGACCTAATTAAACCCTACGTACCGGCCTGGGCTATGCATTCTCAGGGTGCAGGACTACTTTGTGTCCTTAGGGTGAATAAAAAGTCTGCGGGTCAGAGAGCTTTCTCTTATCGTGCACCTGTTTTGTGGAATGATGTCCCTGCATCAATAAGACAGTCAGATTCTGTGGAGATTTTCAAGTCCAGACTTAAGACCCACTTATTTTCCCTTTCGTATGGCTAGCATACTGACATAGTATGTTACTATGCTTTTATCCTTTTAAATTCATTTATTAGTAAAGAGAGCGCACCACAGCCTCAACTTTATCTAAAGTCTGGGGCTTTTAGTGAAGCTTAGGGCTAGTGGCCGGCCATCACCTTAGTATTTCTTCTGTTTTTCTTGTTGCTTAATGCTGACAAATTATACTGTATTTGTTGTCTTTCTGCCACCAGATTCTGTTTTTTCACTCTGTTTGAGGTGCGACTCCATCCAGAAGTGGGAGTGGGCGTCTTCTTCTGCAGGCCTCCCATCCTGTACACCAGTGTTCTCTCCCCAAAATTTTCTGTATATTTGTATTGTCAATCGTGTCGGTAGCATGGCCCAAGCAGGGGGGTCACCCCTTTGAGTCTGGTCTGCTTGAGGTTTCTTCTTCAAATCATCAGAGGGAGTTTTTCCTTCTCAATCTTGCCTGTGTGCTTGCTCTAGGGGTTGGTACGGTTAGACCTTACTTGTGTGAAGCGCCTTGAGGCAGCTTTGTTGTGATTTGGTGCTATACGAGGTCTGTCCAAAAAGTAACGGACCTTTTTATTTTTTAAAAAACTATATGGATTTGAATCACGTGTGATTGCATCAGCCAAGCTTGAACCTTCGTGCGCATGCGTGAGTTTTTTCACGCCTGTCGGTTGCGTCATTCGCCTGTGGGCAGGCTTTGAGTGAGCACTGGTCCAGCCCCCTCCTCAGATTTTTATTGTCAGGGAAATGGCAGAGCGACTGCTGCTTTGCTCCATGAAATTTTTTTCAGAAACTGTTAGAGACAGCCAGTTGGAAAACATTCAAAAGATTCAGATGGCTTTCGGTGAAGATTCTGTTGGCGTCACACGGATTAAGGAGTGTTAAAACCTTTTTAATGACAGCCCACAGCGGCGGAGGGTGCGCGGCGCACCGAGCGGCCATCGACAGGCTGGAACGACCAGATCATTTCCAAACTGAACGCTGTGTTGATCCGGCACATCGTGTGACTACCACAGAAATGGCAAGAGAGCTGGACATAGCACTTTTGCGGCACATTCCACTGTTACAGGAGATTTTGTAATGAAAGACGTGCGGAGGATTTCGCGCGTCGGCATGGACCGCTCATGGTGCACAACAAAAGAAACACCTCCGTGTTGGAAACCATTTGGAAGATTCAGACGGCTTTCGATGGCTTTTCAGTCGAGTGAGTATCCGAGAAATTGTGTAACAGCTGGACATGCCACAACATGTCCTGTGAGACTTCCAACACAGAGGTGTTTTTTTTTTGTTGCGTGGAGCAAAGCAGCAGTCGCTCTGCCCTTTCCCTGACAATAAAAATCTGACGAGGGGGCTGGACCAGTGCTCACTCAAAGCCTGCCCACAGGCGAATGACGCAACCGACAGGCGTGAAAAAACTCACGCATGCGCACGAAGGTTCAAGCTTGGCTGATGCAATCACACGTGATTCAAATCCATATAGTTTTTGAAAAAAATAAAACGGTCCGTTACTTTTTGGACAGACCTCGTATAAATGAAATAAATTGAATTAAATTGAAGGCTTGGTCAAGTATATACAGTAGTGTTCAGAATAATAGTAGTGCTATGTGACTAAAAAGATTAATCCAGGTTTTGAGCATATTTCTTATTGTTACATGGGAAACAAGGTACCAGTAGATTCAGTAGATTCTCAGAAATCCAACAAGACCAAGCATTCATGATATGCACACTCTTAAGGCTATGAAATTGGGCTATTAGTACAAAAAAGTAGAAAAGGGGGTGTTCACAATAATAGTAGCATCTGCTGTTGACGCTACAAACTCAAAACTATTATGTTCAAACTGATTTTTTAGCAATTCTGTGAATCACTAAACTAGTATTTAGTGGTATAACCACAGTTTTTCATGATTTCTTCACATCTGCGAGGCATTAATTTTGTTGGTTTGGAACCAAGATTTTGCTCGTTTACTAGTGTGCTTGGGGTCATTGTCTTGTTGAAACACCCATTTCAAGAGCATGTCCTCTTCAGCATAAGGCAACACGACCTCTTCAAGTATTTTGACATATCCAAACTGATCCATGATACCTGGTATGCGATATATAGGCCCAACACCATAGTAGGAGAAACATGCCCATATCATGACGCTTGCACCACCATGCTTCACTGTCTTCACTGTGAACTGTGGCTTGAATTCAGAGTTTGGGGGTCATTTCACAAACTGTCTGCGGCCCTTGGACTCAAAAAGAACAATTGAACTCTCATCAGTCCACAAAATATTCCTTCATTTCTTTTAGGCCAGTTGATGTGTTCTTTGGCAAATTGTAACCTCTTCTGCACGTCTTTTATTTAACAGAGGGACTTTGCGGGGGATTCTTGCAAATAAATTAGCTTCACACAGGCATCTTCTAACTGTCACAGCACTTACAGGTAACTCCAGACTGTCTTTGATCATCCTGGAGCTGATCAATGGGTGAGCCTTTGCCATTCTGGTTATTCTTCTATCCATTTTGATAGTTATTTTCCATTTACTTCCACGCGTCTCTGGCTTTTTTTGTCCATTTTAAAGCATTGGAGATCATTGTAGATGAACAGCTTATAATTTTTTGCACCTGTGTATAAGTTTTCCCCTCTCCAATCAACTTTTTAATCAAACTACACTGTTCTTCTGAACAATGTCTTGAACATCCCATTTTCCTCAGGCTTTCAAAGCGAAAAGCATGTTCAGCAGGTGCTGGCTTCATCCTTAAATAGGGGACACCTGATTCACACCTGTTTGTTCCACAAAACTGACGAACTCACTGACTGAATGCCACACTACTATTATTGTGAACACCCCCTTTTCTACTTTTTTTTTTACTAACAGCCCAATTTCATAACCTTAAGAGTGTGCATATCATGAATGCTTGGTCTTGTTGGATTTGTGCGAATCTACTGAATCTACTGGTACCTTGTTTCCCATGTAACAATAAGAAATATACTCAAAACCTGGATTAATCTTTTTAGTCACATAGCACTACTATTATTCTGAACACTACTGTATACAGGGTCTATGCTCTGGAGTGGTCTTTGCAAGCTGTGCAGCCCTCTTTAGTTTGTGTTCTTTGCAAGGACCTTCTTGGAATCCTCTGTTTTTTTTTAATACTTGCATGTTGAATTTGTAATGGGTGAACTGAAAAATGGCAGAACTGACTCCCATTTGAGATTTCCCGCACTGCAGTCTTTCTCTGTTCTATACATTCAAATGTGAATTTTACATGGGCAAAGTACCGCTGTGACACTGTTATAAAAGTTTATAGAGTGTCTTGTCAGCTCTTTAGCAGCATCACATATACCTCACCATGCCATCCAAAATCAATACAATATTTTCTCCCAATAAATAATGTAGGTCTGAAAAAGGTCCAAATGCACGCATCGACAGTTGGCTGCAATTAGGGGGCGGCGGCAGCAGTAACTGATGACAGTCCCTCCCTCCCTCCAGCACACACGGAATCAGCAGAAAATGAAGACATGAAGACCACTTTGTCACCAGCTGAGGGTGGACCTGGAAATGACTCCTAATGGAAAAAGGGCTCCCTGAGCCGCCACTGCATCTGCTGCTCCAAGCACTTTCTCCAGGCCGATGGGCCAGCCCCAAACGGTTCCCAGCTCCCTTTATCTAAGCCTTTAATATGCTCTGGGCAGCCAGCAGTGACCACAAGCTGAGGTCAGGAGGCACTGGTGGCTGAGCGTACGTGTCTCTAGTGTTTGCACATTTGACAGACAGAAAAGAATGAAGAAGATACTGAGTGAGTTATAAAAAAAAAAAACTATAAACTACAGTCATGAAAACAGAAGTGGTGACTGGATGAAAAAGAGGGGACAACCTTAACTTTCGATGTATGGGAAGGAATCCCAATGCCAAGCTGATCTCCAGTCACTTGTAGATGTTCTACTGCAATATACGTATGGTGGGTACATTTAATGAATCAAAGTATGCACAGTATAGTGACTATGTAACCCTATGCCCAGACTGTCTGACTTATAGAGTCCCTTGAAATACTCTACAAAATCTGCCCAAAAGCAGATATACCCTAAGAAATTTCCATTTTAATTTACAGTAAACCACTGGCAGCTAGAATTGCCAGTTATTCTACAGTGTGCTTACTGTACAATACAACAATTAATTGCTGAAAAAAGATAATAGTACTGCCCCACTGTTAAATTACAGGAAGTAGCTGTGGTTTCCAGATTAATTCTGGGTTTTTTTTTGTTGTTGTTTTTTTTTTTTTTTTTGGTAAATATAGAGTAAAGTAAGTTCATGAGATTTTACTGGGCTTCTTCCATTTTGTTTGGAGTCATGGTTTGGGATCCACATGGTAATTTGTACAAGCTGTAGAAGGAGAATGGGACATGGTCAGCCTTAAAAAAAAAAGGGATATTCTGTTTGGAAGGCAAACACACTAACTGCGTGCACCACCATGCGCTGTGCAATGTACTAATGTAGTGGTCCACTTAACTCATCTGTTTGAGCCGACTGGTATAGCCCACTCAGTTCTAAACAGACTTGATATTTTTCAAAATTCTTCCTGTAAATACAGAGTGTATGCTGCAACATACACACAAAAAAGTATATCAAAAACAAGGACTAAATTAAATAAATGTAAATCACAGAAAAATACAAAATGTTACCTTACTGCTTCACCTCAGGCAGCTTTGGTAGCAGGTAGGGGTTTAATGGAACATAGTTGGTTCATGGTTGGTACAGACCACCTCACATGATTTGGCAAGCATGTGAGCCATGAATTCAATCAATCAACATTTATTTCTATAGCCCTTTACAGAGGTCAGATGGTGTCCAAAGTGCTTTAAAGTAAAATCAAAGATCAAGAATTCACAAAGATAAAACAAACATCCAATAAAGTTAAAATGGCACAAATGGTGCAAAACAAAACATGTCACATCACCACTAGGCATTATAAGTTAGTTTAAATAAATAAATCTTGAGCTGTGATTTAAAAAGTGCTAGGTCAGAAATAGTGGATAAATCCAGTGGTAGCTTGTTCCACAGTCTGGGGCCAGCTCCCACAAACGCAAGATCACCCCAGAGGTTGTATTTTGACCTCAGAATAACCAAGTAAAGCTGACCAGACACCCCTAATGTCCTACTGTATGTGTGGAGTTAAAATTTCACACAAGTAGGAAGGTGCAAGGACATTAACAGTTTTAAAAACAAACAATAAAATCTTAAAATGAATTCTAAAATGAAATGGAAGCCAGTGGAGTGAGTAAAGTACAGATGTAATATGTTTACGTCTGGAAGTATTTAAAAAATGTTTAAAAAGTTGAGAAGAAAGTGTCTGTTGTCTCTTCTTTGTAGAGCCGTGAGCCCGCTCCAGACGTCAATGAGTTGTTGTCCATTTGGCTGCTCCCGTTTTTGTGTTCGGGGTCGCCACAGCAGATACAACCAGATCAGCACTGATATTTGGCACAGGTATTCCCATCATTTATCAGCAGGACCACTGATCTGTCTCTCACCAAAAAATGTAGACATTGTCATCACTTGTTAAAAAAAAAAACTGAAGTTATAAACTCAGATCAGTTTTGCTCCATTTGTTGTGTGGGTGTGTATATGTATATATATACTTTTCATGATTTTGACAAAGGCTATTTTTTTATTCACTGATACTGTTCATATTGTAATTTAATATCACAATCAATTATTTTATTTTAAAATGCTATGTAAAACATTGGACACCTTGTTTTCATTCAAGTTTTTTGTTGTTTTCATTGCTCATTGAGTTCTTTTTAAAAATGGAAAGCAAAGTAGTATTTCTTTTTTTAAAAGTGAAAAATGAAATTTTTCAGATACCATCCATGGCATAAAAACTAGGGTTGGGACAACTAATGAAAATCATTAGTTGACATTTGACATTCGCTGTTTCGCAGTTGTGACTCTTACGCCGTCTCGCGCTCCGTGAGTCACGCAAGAGGTCAGTTTCAGCAGAGTTACGGTTTAGGGCACAATGTAAACACAACTCATGAAATCTGGACAACAGGACACCATCGGGGCATGGCAGAAGCTCATCACAGGTGCTACACCTCCTCTAGATAACCCTCTCACCTTGAGAGAACATGTCATCATCATAATTGCTCGTGAACACGCGTGGATCAATGCCATCCACATCCTCGCTAGCCAATGTTTACATGGCTTTGAAACGCCGGAACTCTGCTGGCACCGTGGTGCATTCTGGGAAGCGCAGGGGGATTATGGGAATCGTTAAAGTACCGAATTGAATGAATTTAGCCAATTTTGAATCTTCATGGTGAAACTCAAATGTGACATTTATTTTAACAAAAATCACAAATACAAAAAACAGCATTAGTATGAAGATAATACTTGCATTCATTTACTAGGCATAGACGACCCATTTGAGTTGACTAAAGCCACCTTGACACTTACATGAAATTGATCCCCGCACTGGCATGCAATCTTGCTTGCCAATGACTAAACTCATCAGAAACTGTGCGTAAATTGTGTGAGGCTGAGTGCCAGTGTGCAAAGAAAATTTCTGGCACGCATAAATTTCATGCAACTTGCGTGAACTAGCTGTGAACATTGCACAACCTATTTGCAAACACTGCGTATCAATGCGTGTCATTGTACCACATGCCAAGTTGACCGCACGTGCGAAACGAGTACAGCTCACGTGCATCGTAGCGCTAGCTAATGGAGCGATGCCTTCTATCAATAACGACCAATCAGATAACGTGATACAACGCCTACTTTGGCTGTCAGTTTGTTGACAAGATGGCCGAAGACAGGTTTGCGTCTGTTAGCGATGCTGACTTAAAACAAATTTTACACAAAAAAGATGCGAACACCCGCAGAAATACAGTCAGCAGCCAACCTGTTTCGCAAGTACGTCACTGAAAAGGACATGCGTCCAACTTTGAAATTTATAACAGACAGATGCTTGACAGAGTACTCGGTCGATTTTACGCGGAAGCTAGACAGGCGAATGGCTAACTTTATAAGAAAACAAGCCTGACGACTCTTCATCACGGACTTAACAGGCATGTCCAGTCGATCGATGGGATGTCAGTTGGTGCAGCATAACAGTAATAATAAAGAGTTGAAACTTGAAATTGATTTTTCAGTTTTAGTATGTAACCCAAACTCCCAATTTTCTTCTTTACCATATAATAAAACAGTTATAGACCTTTGATTTCGGTGTACCCGTGATTATGCCAAGGCCTCGGTGAACCCCATCCTGACCAGGTGATTATGTGGACCTACCTGTGATTATGCAGACCTGCCTGTGATGTAGGGCTTTTGGGACAAAGCGATTGATTGAATCTCAATATCATTTCATGAAAGAAAGCAAGCACTGCTGGATTTATATTTTAAAAAAGTCACCACTTGGGGGAACTTGGGTACTTTTTTCGATTCCTAGATATTTTATCTCACTCCTGAGCTCCAAAGCACATGACTCTCAAAGGATCATTTTAGCTCTTCAGTTACTTCAGGAAATTCAACAAGAGATAAAAAAGTAAGTACCAAAGCAGTCAGAGATTATGAGCCGTACTTGTAGCACTTTACACGCTATGATCTGGGACTTTGAAACCAGGCTGCTGGGGGGGCGGTGACAGACGCGGTAGAGGAGAGCCTCCCTTTGTGTCATGCCGCCCCAGCCTGCAGGTGTCTCCTTGTGATGGAGAGGGATCTGGGATACATTTATATCTCAAATCCACTTTATCGACCGTGGCCCTGTCAGAGCAGAGCGAGCAGCAGCGGGGGGGGAGTGGCTCTAAGCTGCCACGCTGACACTGTAGGAGCCTCCAGCACTCATTCTATATCCGTGTGTCTGGAACCTCTTTATGGTGATTGTTTTATCAGCGTTCCTGGCCGTCCCCCTGGGAGGCCCCGGCCCAAGGAGGATGACCCTCATTTTCTGAAAGCAAAGTGTTCAGTATTGATCAGGAGGAATGAGCAGCCCGTGACACGGGTTAATTTACTGGACCTCGGAAGGTTCATTGTTTCCTGTCATTCCTGAACTCATCACGCTGACCTTTACCACCCTGTCGCGTTGCACAATGTGTGCATGCACGGATTTGTGCTCAGCCACAAAAAGTAAAAGGGACATTTTGACAAACCAATGAACACATGGACACATGATGGAGACCTCTGCGAAAGGAAATGTTTCATATTTTCTATCCTATGACCTAAGAACATTTATTGGCCAAGTAATTTTACTTTTAGCTAGTATCCTTTTCTGTAGTATATACTGTAGGTGGGGGAAAAATAGCATAATAATAATAATAATATTTTTATTTAATTTATAAAGTGGTGTCAAAACGCAAACCACTGCACAACAAAAACTGATTAAAAGACTTAAAAAAAAAAAAAACAAGAGCAATCGGAGATTTCTAACATCCAGCAAGGGTTGACGTGGTCTCAAAATAAAGGATATCTGATTCACATCGTGACCCGGACTTTACCTGGATCTGGATTCTACAACACAATGGAATAATTGCATACTGATCCAGAATGGTCCGACTGGTCAAGATGTTGCAATCTGATATTTAATTTACAAGGTGACACAAAATAGTGTCTTCCTGATCTTGGCTTTACATCATGATGTTCTATCTGTAAGTAGTTTTGACATAATCCTTAAAAGTCTACAAAGTGAAATCCTGATCCAGAATCAGAGGATTTTATTTATCCATATCTAACTTCACTGAGCCAGATTTAAAATGGTCAAATATTAATTGAAATATTGGGTTTTACATAACTCTTAAATATATTTCTTCAAATCCCAGACACTTTCTTTGTTTGTAATTTCCTATTATTTGAAAAGGGTTCAATATCTAACCAACGTTCAGTCAAGACATAATCAATACTAAATTCACAACCTGTGCTCACAGTCTGAGAGTGACAGAGGTCACGGGTGAATGTCTTTGGGTGAAAGGCCACGATAGTTACATCAAAAGGTCAAAGCCTAATGTGAGGCTCAATTCTAAACTTATTAGGGGCATGCCCTAACAACCCAACTATATGGTGCAGCATTTATCATTCTGAATAATGCAGACAAAGCAAGAAGTAAACACTCACTCAGAGCACATGCTTCCACCAAGGATGAACGTTTGGAATTCTGTAAAAGGATTAACACTAATTCATGTTTAAAGCCCTGATTCTTATATTACAAAACCTTCATTGACTCCTTCAAACCGGAGCAGTCAGATGGTAGCATTTGCAACAATTTTCTAATCACTATTTTGGAACAAAATGAAAATATATGTGTACTGATGGAAAGTTTACCTTCTTAAACCAAAAAGAAGCTAAGTACACCATATTCATCACTTCTGGGAGGGCCTCCTAGTCTTTCTTCCTCTGTCCATATGTCTCACTCAGTATGTTCTTCACCACATATGCAGTAGCTATACAGTTGTCCAGAGTTACGTCACCTCCATCCAGTGCCCTCCCATGTCACCTCCTCCCTAAATATCACGTGACAGTGTTCCTCCTTCAACTTCTACCATCTGATCTTTGATCGAGCTCTCACTCGTCCTCTTCTTCACCTCCAAAGTTCACCCTACGAACCACCATGTGATCCTGTCTATCTACACTCTATCCTGCTACAACCTGAAGGCCTATGCATACTATGAAGTGATGTGTCTGATGCTGCCTGATGTAGCAGATTCTCAAAAATCTCTGTGAAACACCAGGGAAGGTTTTTTCCTGGGGTCCAAATTTCCTGTCGTCAATGTAGGGCAACGTATCTCAGGGGAGGGCACAGTGTACTGGTGGAGCTCTATGTTTGGTGATGCCCACTGACTTACTATAGGACGCAGTTCAACTTTTACCATCGGTGCGATGATGGAAGAGTAGCGTAGCTTGGCACAGTTGGTTGTCAGCTTAATGGTTGTGACATCAGGTGACGTAGCCTATGTAGACTCAATGTAACTCTGCGATTGTGTCAGTTGCTACTGGTGCATTGTTGAGACAGGTTTGACATATTGCTTCACATGCCCAAGGGATGATAGCCCGTCCAGACAAGCCTCTGACGTTGACGTTCTTACATGAACCTAGATGATTTTAAACATAATGAACTGCTGGGTTGCCCTGGTCGAGGTTCATCAACTTTTTCTTGTCCTTTAGCAAACACCTGGCTAATTGTCAGAGTGTGAATGCACAATTACAGTCTCCAATTTGTTTAAGGTTGCAACTCTTACATGGGGTATAGTCACCTGTGAGCATCTTCCTCACTGCTTATATGCCACCCTGTGCTCCTCTTCTTAAAATAACTATTCACAACTGCCATTTTGCTACATCTAACACCATCTGCCCTTTACATTCCTCTCCTTGATATCATATTGTCCCATCACCCCCTCATCACTTCTGTTCCCTTCACCAACATGCCCACTGAAGACCACTCTAATCAGCATTCTTACTCTTTACCACCTCATTTAACTCACTCCAGAAATCTTCATTCAATTCAATTTCACAACCCACTTGGGGGCATATACACTGATGACATTTATCATCACTCCTTCAATTCCCAACTCCATACTCATTCCCTTGTCAGACACCTGCTTAACATCCAACACGTGTATTAACCCTCTGGGGCCGACATCATCGTATAAGACGGCTGGGACCAAGCTTTAAAAGTTAACTCCGCTGACTTTCGATCCACCGTCGGCCATCTTTGTACTCCTCATAGAAGCTGTGAGATGACGTGCAGAATGTGAGTGTCCAATCGGAATTGGTTCACCGTCACATGGTTTTCCAAAATCCAATCGTAGGAAAGATTTATCTCACATGATAAACCAAAGATCGTTTTCAGGAGTGGTATCTTACTAGTTGACCTGCCAATGCACCCTGCGCCATTACGCACAGTGAAAGTGAAAGCAGATGGACAGCCTCTGATGACAATCTCACGTGCTCAAACAAAGAGTGTGTAACTATCAGGATTGCTCCACTAGTTTGCATTCGAATGTTACTGGATTACTCTGTGGCTCTCTCTCCCTCTGGCATAAAGCACTGTTTACCATATCAATGGGGTGAGGGAGAGGGGCCGCTCCTCAGACTGGAGCATAAATGTATAGACCATTTTGTATATATTGTTCAAAATGTGCATTTGTGTTTATTGTTTGAACTTTTTTGTTGTACAGTCTAGAGCCCGACTGATATGGATTTTTTGAGGCCGATGCCGATAACGATATTTGGATGAAAAAAAAATGCTGATAATCGATAAATCGGCTGATTTGGCGATAGCCGATAAATCAGCCAATATTTTTTTTTTAAATGAATAAAATGTTCTTTTTGGACCCTTAACAAAAAAGGCATGAGCTAAAAGCTGAAGCTTTGTCCGCATATTGATTAACTTTATAACAGAGAAGAATTTTCAAGTTCAAAAAATGCAAAAATGCAATTGGAGCAGTTAGGGGGCTATTCAAACGGGCCAACTAGTAAGATATCACTCCTGAAAATGATCTTTGCCATATCACGTGAGGTAAATCTGCCCTACGATTGGATTTTGGAAAACCATGTGACGGAGAACCAATTCCGATTGGACACTCACATTGCGCACGTCATCACACATTTTCTATGAGGAGTACCAAGATGGCCGATGGTGGATCAAAAGTCTGCGGAGTTAACTTTTCAGCAAAAAAAAAAGTAAGTTTCTATCTCATGTCATTAAAAAGTTATTTACAATTTAGTAAAGCTTGGTCCCAGCCATCGTATACGACGACGTCGGCCCCAGAGGGTTAATGACGAATGGCAGTAATTCCCAGAACCCTTCCGGACGACAAGTGAATCTGAATGTTTCAACCTCTTAGCAGTAAACAAAAGTTTTTCATGCTAGAAATAAGGTCTGCACAATGTGGGCTTAATAAAAAGCGTGACCGACGCAATGAAGCACATTTGACACATTACTACATAAACTGAGTTAATCAAACTGTGTTGAACTGAAACGGGAGAAATGTGGGGTGAATGTAATCGCAATGTTATTACAAACAACATCCTTATAAACTTACTTGTATGCTTTGTCAGCCGATCAGTGCAGTGTGACGGCGAACTACGGGGGCCGGTGATGAACATATTTAAGCAGGGGTGTAAGCAGCTCTCAGCTGAATGGAGTCAGAGCTCCATCTACTGGACAAACTGTGCAAGGACATTTTACATTGCAGACACATTATTTCAGTAACTGTTCTGTTTATGAGAAATTATCTGCGTTCTATTTCGGCCGATAGTGAGTACTTTGAAAAGGGCTTATATCAGCCGATAATATCGACCGGCCGATATATCGGTCGGGCTCTAGTACAGTCTTTCACACAAGACCTCAAATTACCTTTATAAAGTGTCAAAACAGTTGTTTATTATGATTTGCTGTGTGTTTTGAATAATTGTGTGTGGAAAATTATTTTCTGCTTTACTTTTATCTTTCTTATTTTTGATTGTAAACCATTATTACACTTATAAAACACAACAAAAGCATATATATTATGAAAGCACAGGTTGTCCTGAAAAAAGAGACATAAAACTTGATTGTGGGATGCAGGGAGAGCTATTAACAGCAATAATAAAACATTTATGCCAGGCGAATGAACTGTCCAAAAAATGCCCTCGGACCCCAGAGGGTGAAACATGCTTCCTTTAGAAGGACTCCAACACCATTTCTCCTCCATCCACACCATGACAGAATAGTTTGAACCCATCTCTGATGCTCCCGGCCTTACTTCCCCTCCACTTGGTCTTTTGTACTTGTCTCCTCTCCATCATATCAGTTAGCTCTCTCTCTTTACCAGTCAAGCTGCTAACATTCAAAGTCTCAACTCTCACCTCCACACATCTAACTTCCTATTTCTTCTGCTGCCTTTGGTTTTATCAAGCTTGTTAGTTGTGAGAAAATTATTCAACCATGATCGGCTTTTGCTATGTTGAAGAATGTTTTAAAAAATTAGTATGAATCCACACCTGATCCCAAATTTAATGACTTCTTGTTGAAAACAGTGATCGTTCTACAGAGTTAAGTAGAGAATGGCTGGAGCGCTACAGTTAAATATGACAGTGAGCACATGCAGCTGTGGTCAAATATTTCTATACATTCAACCACAGACATGAATGTCATGGTAATACTGGTCTTTCAATTATTTCTCTTAACAGTCTGAGTACTGGTTAGTTTGATATAGACAGGCCCACTGGTGCGGGTGCTTATACTTGGATTCCATACCATGAAGCAGATGAGTCTACAACACCCCCAAGACACAATGCCCTCATACCAGCAACATCAAATAATTAACACATTTTACTGGAGATTCTATGACTTGGAACAACCTCGCAGACTTAAAAAATACAAATACAATTTTTTCCAAACAATTTCATTTCATATTAGCAGTGTGTGTGTGTGTGGGGGGGGGGGGATATAACAGTTTTTGTTGTTTTTTACAATAGAAAAACATTTTTAAGAATCTATATAATTCAAATTGAACAGCTTCATCAGAGGGTGCAATGTATTTTCTGTAAACCTAATCTGAGTATTACGTGACGTCAAGCACACAAAAAATAAATGCCGGGGATTTCGCATTTTCGCAAGATCAAATTCAGTGCTGATGAATATGGATTTTAAGGCGTGTGAGACACAGAGTGCAAAAACAAGTCAGATCTTTTGTTGTGTGTGAAACGGCTGAGTAGACTCCGGCGTTCACGAGTGAAACACTGGTTGGGTCAAAACAGGGAGTCCGTGCGAGCTCCATGCGAGTGCGATGGAGGGAGATATGATGCTGCTCACCTCAAAGCTTCAGTCTACCCAACTATAAATGGCTGATGGCTTTGGCTGCAGACGTTACGTGCGTCGGACTTGTGTTTCATCCATGGAGAGCTGTAGATTTTCTCCCACTAGGAATAAGCCCCATTACCAATATAGGAGTATATGACAAGCAAGAAAGAATACCGATGACTCAAACAAGCACTCATAGCACTTAAAAAGGTATTTCTTCATTCTGAATTTGCATGGTTTTTCTATGTCATCACCCCCAAAGTTTGGTTATCTTGGTGTGATTAGCTCTATTTATTTTGCCCATCTTATGCAGGATACAACTATCTTGGGACGGAGATGGGAAGGTAATAAATCCGTGAGGTGTCAGCCTGCTCCCCTCCCATTTGCCTGGCGTGTGCAAGTGCTACGCCACTTCTGATTAGTGCCGCCTTCCCCTCCCAGAAAGCCAGCAGACAGGAACAAACTGATTACTGCCCATCTTCAGAGGATTGGAGACACCTAACAGGAGGATTACATTAACATATTAACGGACGCTCCTCACCTGCAGCCCTCACCGTATCACTTCAATACGCTCTTTTTTTGGGGGGGGGGGGGGGGGGGGGGGTTAAGTGAATGTGTGGTGCATTTCATTTTCTGAAGCAGAGCAAATAAATGAAGAAAGATAGTGATTCCCTCTCTCTCCCAGGGTGCAGAATCTGTCATTGATGATAGGTGAAGAAGAGAGGGGTGCCTTTGAAGTTTTTTGGCATAAAAGGCACAAATATAAACGCAAACACATCCTTTCAGCTACTCACATGAAATTAAGACCTGCTGAAGATGGGGGTAGGAAGCTGGCCTCCGCAGCCACACCTAATCACTCTGACGGCTGCAAAGATTTCAGTCTCTGCTCTACTGGGAACACCACGGGGGGAAAAAAGAAAAAAAGAGAGAGAGAGAGAGAGAGAGTGCTTTAATCTGCCTCGGTTACTTTTCTATAGTTTTTTAACAATGTTATGTTGAAACAAAACAACAAACAAGCAGAGAAAAGTTTTGACGCCTTCTGAAATCGATCCGAGGGCCTCGATGACGAAACTGTGGCTGAAGATGGCTCTTGAATCTTCATCCTTTCGGTTTTTCGTGGCAAAAAAAAAAAAAAAAGACTGTTTCAATAACAAGGTCAGGTGAGGTAATCAAGTGCCACACAGATAGCAGGAGTATAGACTGTAAATGTACTGGACAAACCTTCCGTGATATCAAGAGTGGGCTTGAATTTCAAATGGGGTGGGTCAATATGTCGCCATCGAGGTAGTGTTTGACTTCGCATGACTCCCGGCCAATCCAAAAATGGGAAAACAGGTGGAACCGGCATGACCTGGGTGGGTCAACGGAAGCCCGAACACACCTACCTATCTTAATGTTACCAAGCTAGCTACGGGTAAGAGGCTTGGTCAGAATTTGGAGGACTGATGCATGGGTAGCTTAGATGCGGGTATTAAAAACTACAATGAGTATAATGCCTCTGTAACTGTAGCACTATCGCTGTAGCTAATGTCACCAAGCTAACAATACCTTCTAGCTAAGTCCACATATTCCCCACTGCCAAACGCTCAACTTTCACTTATATGTTTCCAAAGAATTTATCTATATGCTCATACAATTTCATCAAGAACCATCCATACCTTTCAGTTTATTGTTGTTATATATCAAACATTATTATGGATTCTGGATTTAGAATATGTTGCAGATAGATTCAAAAATTACCCACATTACTTCTGAGAACATTGTTCATCTGCTGACAAAATGTTATTGAAGATCATTATTATCAATTTTTTTAATTAAATATACCAAAATGCTCAGGCAGGGGTGGTGGCCAAGGGGTTAGTGCGCTTCGGTCCAGTGCAAAAGGTTCCCAGTTCAAACCCCACCCCTGCCACATTTGTGCCAAAACAACATACAGCTCTGCTAAGGTGACCCCGAGTAAAAACAAGGGAGCAGCTGACTTACTTCTTACTTCTTCTTACTTAAAATTTCTTCCAGATCCAAAATATTCCAAAGTATATTCCAAAGTAAAATATTGCAAAATATCAAATTTTAAATAAAATCTTTAATTTTCTAGGACATTATCTATCTTTGACTTACTGCAGTGGAAAAGGGCTTCTACAGACCAAAACCATTTTTTTGAACCAGGTGGTAAGCATGTTTATTTCTGCTCTAAATTTGGAGATTTTAACATGGGTTTCTATGGAAAGTGACTTGCTTCTGCAGTCAGCTCAAAAACAGCAGGTTTTGGTTCTTTCGTCTTAGGTTCGTATTTTAGCACCAGAGGTTGCCGCTTTAGTGGGACTTATCAGAATTATACAGGTGATTCTGGGCTCCTGTCACATTATTTCAAGCACTGGATAAAATGATCTGACTGCCAAAAGAGATGAAGAGATTTCGAGAGTTGGTAGAATAGAGTTAAAAATTTAATGGTGGACAGGATTTGTCTTCACATTGGTACACCTTGTGAGCAGTACTCGATTTATAAAGAGTCAAGGAGACAAATCGCTTTTTAGAATAAAGTGATGGTGAGAGGGAGGAGTGAAAAAAACAAGCTGTGAATATTTAATGTGCACAGCAGCCTCTTCACAAACAAATCAATAAGGCGATACTAAACACAAGGAGGCTCATACTGTGGCACGCCAGCCGCGAAAGCAGGGAGGACAGGTGTCAGCAGGTCCAGCCAGAGAGTTTAGGTTTATCTTGACATTTGTGAAGGTTAAAAGATTGTAACTGTCTATCTGTGTCAATCACGTTGTTCAAAGGTCACAGCTAGTCTATTTTTCATTAATTATCGCCTCCCCTCACATGTCTTCAGAATGCACAGACAACTAACAATCCCAACTCCCTAAACAATGGCTGCTGAAAGGTTCCAACAGATGAATACATACATTTATAATTCAGTATTTACATTCAACCTTTGGTCCCATCTGATTTCAGACAGTTATATTTGTTTTATATTTTGCTTTAAGCATTAC